>NC_046154.1:52236004-52536004 GCF_011064425.1 Rattus rattus
GTGATGGGATTTGGGATTCTTGTATTCCACTTCTACTTTAAAAAAAAAAGTATAGCATATATGAAATATACAAAATGACTTCATCACGATCTTCTCACACCATATTATGGATTTTAAAAATGAATTTTATAATTAGAAAAAGATATATTTATGGAATCATAAAGTGAAAAAAATTTCCCGTAACTTTATGAAAACAGCTTATCCTTGTCTGGAAAGGATGTTTTAACTCTTTAGGAATATTAAAAGCTATTGCACATCAAGTTGTAGGATCTCTTCAGACGCATGGCTCTGGATGTGCCTGTTACCGTGACAACAGTCCTTTTGTTTCTCATCTCCTAATTCATTTGCTGATCAATCCTTTATGAAAATTGTTTCTACGGAAATGTGAATCTGTTTACCTTTTCCCTAGCCTAATATCTACCATCTGCACAGGTAGGAGACAGTTTGACATTTTCTTGACTAAGATGAACTTAGAGTAGCCAGCACTCTGGAGACTATTTTCAAAAGATTTACTAGCATATTTTGCCTTATATCTTCCAAACACCCTCAGATTCCCACACCCTCTATTTGTTTCTCTGACACTGACTCGAACACTGACAAAGCCATTTTCCCCTCTCCAGCATGGGGATCTGGCTCTGCCACTCTCAGTGTTTTCTTTGTGTAGTTAGACTTTAGTAAAAGTGACAAGAGCACCCATCTATCCTCAACTAAAATTCCTCACAGGCTGAACCCCACCCCACATTTCCCAGCACATAAGTGACACCCATGGACTTGATTGGGAGTAGATGGAGGCATCTGAACCCAGAGGGATTAACAATCTCGTTCTACTGTACACACATGAGACAGATCATTTAAAGGAATAAATATATAGAAACTCTATGTCTCAACATGTACGTTTAGCATTTTCTCTGGTTATTTTGGCAGTCGACCGTGTAAAGAAACATGAAAAGGTACTATTAAGGACAATAAATATGTAGCTGTGAAATATGTAGATTTAAATTTCACCGTGCAAACCATCTTGAACACACACACACACACACACATGCACACACACACACATGCTCACACACACACACGCACATGCACACACACACACATGCACACACACACACACACGCACACACACACACATGCACACACACACAGATATAAAGGTAAGATGGCACAGAATAAGGATCATAGAGATTTAGGGTAAAAAGCGAGCAAATATGTTGTTTTTAAAAGTATTTTAATTTTAATTATGTGTATAGATGAGGTCAGAAGATATGGGATCCTTTGGGACCAGAGTTCTAGGTGGCTGGAACCTGCCCTAGATAGATGGTGGGGAACAAACTTGGGTCCTCTGGAAAAGGAACATTTGATCCTGAGCACTGAGCAATCTCCTGAGCCCCTAAGTCTGATTCTTTCTCTTCTTTTTGAAATGGACTTTTTTTCATACAATGTATTCTGATCAGCTTTTCCCCTCCCCCAGCCTCTCCCAGCTCCTCCCCTCTCCATTCACCCAAATTCTCTCTCTCTCTGTCTCTCTCTGTCTCTCTGTCTCTGTCTCTGTCTCTCTCTCTCTCTCTCTCATATTAGAAAACAGAATATTTTTAATTTATTTTATCTAGATAAATATTCACTTTATTTATCTAAAATAAAATAAAGCCAGAACAGGGCAAAAGAAACAAACAGAAGAAGGTAAGAATGAGAGAAGAAACATGAGACATGTACAGAGGCAGAGGCATACACATTCACACACAGAGGAATCCTGTAACAACACAAAATCGAATACCATGATTCTATAAGCAAAGGCCTATATGATTAAAAATGAATGCCTAGACAAAGAATTATGTCACAAAAAAGCAAAACCCTCCAAAAATACCATTTTGTTTGTTTTGTGTTGGCCCTCTAAGTCTGGTTCTTAATAATCACACACATAGGAAATAATATCCCAATGGAGGAAAGTGCTCACTCAAGGGTTTAACTGAGAGGATAAAGAAGTTGTAAGGTTAAATGCACCTGCTGCCTTTCTCATCACCATGGCTAAATCCTGCCCCCACCTCAAACAACTTAAAGGAAGCAAGGTTATTTGTGGCTCATAGGGGTCAGTCCCTCTCGACAGCAGAGAGAGCATGGCAGCTCCCATCATATCTAACTAAGCAGCACAGCAATGGGACTTCCCTGAGGTCGGGTGGCATTATTCTTTCCTCCTCGCACTCCTTCCAGTCCCAGCCCAAGGGAGCTACCTACATGTTCAGTGTTCCACCTGCCAGCCCCAGTTAGTCTTCCCCTGGGAACTCCCTGGCAAATGAACCCCGAGGTGCCAACGTGGGCTTCATCAATCTCTTGGATGATTCAACTCAAAATATAGTGTAGTTGACAATGAAAATTAAACATTATATTTAACTTCCTCCTAAATTTTGGTTTTCCCGATCCATATTATCTAACATCAACATGAACTTCAAGGTCACCATTCTACACCCCATGAAACTCCACTTCATATCCGTGATAGTACCTCCATAAACAGAGCCCCAAGCCAAAAGGACATAGCTACCTTACCCATAGTGAGAGAAAATGACACGAAAGACAGAAAGTGGATTTATTTATAGCTTTAGCCTAAACTGTGGAGACCGTTATTCTTCATTTGCTCTCTGGTGCCCCCACCCCGAGCAGCCAGGCAATTTATGGTATAAGAGCCAGGAAAATGCACATAGGGAAATTTAGCAGTGGGGCCCTAGGCTGTATCTACGTCCAGCACAGCATTGTGGACAAGGAGCTTGAGACCGAGATTATTATTTAAGGGAACTGCAATCCGTTCTATTTTAGAGTTGTGTGTGTGTGTGTGTTGGTGTGTGTGTTCGGGGGGGGGGGAGGTTTCCTTGCTAGACTTCCACTCTTTTCTTTTTACATTGTTTGCCAGCCCAGGATGTCCTGGAAATCTGAAACTTACTATGTAGCCTAGGCTGACTCCTAGCCCAAATACTGGGGTTATAGGCATAAACTACCACATCCAGCCTTCTTGAGATTTTGGAAAGTATGGAATGTAAGTCCATTTTATCTCCATACTATTCATGTTCAACTATAATGTATACTCAATAAATGTATGAATTCTACTGAGAAAAGAGAGAATTATAAATGATTTAGAACCATTAGAATAATTCAAAAATAACTTTAACAAGCCAAAAGAAAATAGCACAAAATGGTACTAAGAATCAATACTAAATAATCAAGAAAATTATTGGCCCTGGAGATGTGCCTGCTAAATGGTTATCTAATTCTAAGTGCTGTGCCTTAAAACACATGCACAGATGAACAACACTAAACGGATTCAGCAGGTAGCATTTGTGTTTATTTGAATGGATGTGTAAATAAACAAACACCAAATAAATAAATAAATAAATAAATAAATAAATAAATAAAATAAAAGACCATGAATTTGAAGTGGGCGATGGCATAGGAGAGGTTGGAGGGAGGAGGGGGAATTATATAATTATATTTTAATTAAATAAAAAAACCTTTAAGAAGAAACAATGGAATCAGAGGGTGACAGTTGAGTTGTGCATTAAGGTTTGACTAGAATTTCATCAATGTGTCCCCAAGTGTGACTTCAGAATAGAGGAAACATTGAGAATGATATCATTTGAACAGGAAGAAACAAGAAGATGCCCAAAGGAAATCATCATTTAACTGGATACCAAAAACACAACAATAAGAATTATGCTGGAAGTTGACTAAACCAAGCATCAGAACTTTACTCCTAATAAACTTTATGATTTAAGCAGAAACCAAGTAAGAATTAGCAGTCTTCAAATAGAAATACCCCTGCTTAGAAATTAGTTCTAGATAGACTACAGCTTGCTCATTGGGCTCTCTTCCTGTGTTCGTCAGTAGGGTGCTGTGTCTCCTGGCACTTGTCTGTAGAATTAAAAAATGTATTAATTTCTGATAGAGTAGAAAAAATGCCTCATTCAGTATCTTACAAGAGCAACACAGTTTTAATTCAAAGGATTTAGCTACACTTTGAATCCGAATTTACTGATAGTTAACTAAACAACAGAAAATACTCTTAGATCTACTACAAAGCCAAAGTTATCTACTTTTCTGGTAAAGAAAGATGAACCAAAACAGTGGAAAATATCCGTGTCCTGATCTCTTATGGATCTTCATTCTCTATGATGCTAGATCAGTCTTCTGTCTCCCCTTACATCCAATGCTTCCATTTAGTTTAGATTAAAATGGCCTTATGTGAAGCATATTTTGTAATAGATACTAGATTTAAATAAGAATTCTACTTTTTTATCTGGATTTTCCACAGCACACTAGTTATTAGTATAAGAAATCATGTATTATAGTTTCTCAATCCAAATACGTGTGTTGGTTATAAAATATGAAACTAATTTAATTTAATTTAATAAGGGAAAAGTGAGTCAGACTCAACTGTAATATCAATTTCAAGTTCAGAACTATTAAGATTTAGACTTGTAAGAGGAGAGTTGAATATGATTTGGATTTAAAAATATGAAGTTGGATTCGATTCTTAGCACTTACATGGTGGTTCACAACCATTTGGAATTACAGTTCTTGGGGTTCTGATGCCATCTTCTGGCATCTGTGGATACCAGACATGCACATGGTGCATATACACACATACAGGCAAAACATACATACCATAAAAAGTAAAGCAACAAATATGATGTCATTTGCAAAGTATGGTGGCTTATGCCTGTCATTCCAGCAGAAGTAGGTAGCTTTCAGCGAACTCAAGGCTAACCTGGTTCATGTTGTGAATAGCTACATAGAAACCTGTCTCAGAAGAAAAAAAAATAGACGTGTGTGTGTAAACCAAAAGTTGGCACGAAATAGTTACTTTTTAGAATGAAGAAAGTCAAATAGTACTTCCACGAATAGTTATATTCTGCAGCTTTTGAGGAATATACAAATCCACCCAGGGCTTTGCATTTTAATTTCCATTTTCCTTAATGCTCATGCACTGTATCTGCATTGCCATGTCAACAAAGCTCGTGTCAAAGTGTAGTAGTTAAACTCAAATGCACAATCAGCTTTGCTTGCCCAACAGAAAGAAGTCCAATCATTTCCTATTTATGTTGAACATTATTTTTATCTTTGAACACTTAGGAGATTTGTACAATAGCTACTACTAAACATATTTACAACACTCCAGGGCAAGCCTTTTCTTTTCAAGTAAGCAATGACACAAGAGTTAATTTATACAATTACAGTGAAACAGAGTAGATTAAAAGCACATTAGGACCAAGATCATTAGGACGAAAGGAAAGATAATTGAATGTGTTCAATTCACCACCCTTCCTGAATCTCACTATATCTACGTGACTCAAATTGCTTAGTTGATGTATAATTAGGTAATGAAAGGTGGGGTAGGGGTGGGATTCATCTTATACCCAAGAATGGCATGTTATTTGAAGACATTCAGCATAGAACCAGCAAATAAAGGTAAATAAAAGCAAATGACTTACACATATCGTATGCTTAGGTAAACAAATAATGCAAATTACTTCTATTTTTTAATCTCCTTCCCTATTCTATCTATCTATCTATCTATCTATCTATCTATCTATCTATCTTTGCTAGAAGGAAGAACAAGCACACCTAAAATAACAGGATGAACCATTTAACATAATGGGAAGGGAGTGAAGCATTCCTTTGGTAAAGATCATAGGAGGTGAAGATATACAGATACATGTAGATGACATTAACACATCACAAATCCTTTTTTGTACTAAGTAAATTACAAGAAAAGTTAAATTTTGCATTGGTACTGGAGTTAATACATGAGACATACACAATTGTGGATGCATTTGATAGTAGTCCCTGAAATCTTTAAAACCTTAAGTGTTTGAGCAATGAACAACCTCCAAGCTAAGAGCCTGCTAATGGGAATTCAACTGTCACTCTTCTCATGACAAACAAGGTAGGTAACCAGGAAAGGGTAGTGCTTTGCTTATTCCTGTGCAAGAGGTTAGAATAGAACACTAAACAATTCTGTAAGCACACTACAGAAAAATCAAAAAAGAACAGGGAAGTTTCTGGCTTCAAGGTACAAAGAGACTATTTGAAAAAAAAGGGAGAGAGAGAGAGAGAGAAAGAGAGAGAGCAGAGTACAAAAATGATAAACCAATCTGGTTTGACTTTTCTTTCTCTTTGGTTATAATTTTTAAAATTTAAGCCGTTTTCCCATCACGTGTTTTCCTAAATGCATAAATAATGTCCACGTGACCATTTTAATTGTCTTCTCAATTCTAACACATACATTCTTTGCTACTTTTAGACTCAGGATGCTACTTAAGATAAATGGCAACTTCAATCTAGTGAGATATAATGGCCGTCTCTAAGTAGTGGCTCTCAACCTTCCTAATGCTGTGACCCTTTAAGACAGTTCTCTATGTTGGTGACCCCAACCATAGATGCATTTTGTTGCTACTTTACAACTGTAATTTTGTTACTGTTATGATCATAATGTAAATATCTGACAGGCAGGGTTCATTATCATGACACACAGATTGAGAACTACTGCTCTAAGTAAATCTTATGTATGAGAACTATTGATGTAAACTAAAAATAGATTTAAATCACTGCCTTCATTTCTACTAATGAGACTCTAAGATTTCCTTAATGTTTAAAAAGATTATTATCTTATAAATGGACTTCTTATTTAATGCTGAACCTTAAATGAAAGTATTTTTTTAAAGTTAGCTCCAGAAATCTAAAGTAGTAGATAAGAATGTGTTATATACTACTAATAAAATGGCCAGCTAATTTTACACTATTTAAAATAACCAAAATGACTGGGAGAGAAAAAAAATTCTTCCTTGGAGTAACTGGGTATATCAACCATCCTTTAGGGTGGTCCTATTCTCAGAGTAGCTAAAACAGATTATGTGGTTTTAGTGGCTTTTTTCTTTTCTTTTTGTTTTTTAGAGTGAGAAAAAAGAGGGAGTTAAGTGGGTAGGAACAGGGAGTCTCTGGGATGGTTTGTGGGAATGAGAAAGAATATGATAAATATACTGCCTGAAATTCTCAAAGAATACATTTTTAAAGGAAAAAATAATCAACACGTTCATTTTATTCTCAAATTTGCATTGCATAGTTGTAAAATAGAAAGAACAAAATTAGGGTTTCTAGAAAAGAAACTGCAAAAATCTCCAGAAAAATATTTAGCCTCTGTTTTGGCCAGAGACACTGAAGAGATGCAGTGTATTCAGAGAACAACTTTTTTTCCCCCGTTACAGTTATTTATTTTTGTGTGTGGGAGTGTGGTGAATGTATGATGCATTAGTGTAGGTGTACATGCACTCCTGTGTGGAAATCGGAAGACAGATTGCAGGAATAATTTCTCTTTCCCCAATGTGGGTCATGTGGACAGAAGTGAGGCTCTCAGCATTGGCAGCAATCACCTCTATCTGCTGAACCAGTCCCAGAATATAATAAAATATATATTTAGTAAATGCAACTGATAACTATGAGTTAGCACATAGACATATCATGTGAAATTATAATATAGATAGGTGACCAGAGGACAGAGTCCAATAGAGCAATAACATACTGCAACTATGTTGCTTATATGGTCCCATGTATGTATAGGAAGACAGTAAATTTCAAAATGCAAGAAAACAGGAAGGCAGGAGGAAATGGACTGGTGAGGACATTGCCAATAGTCTAAGGGGATAGCATGTGGCTACCATGTAGGGTTCACTTACATTAAGCCCCAAGCAGGAAACTGAAATGCAAAGGGTGACTAAGCCCTTGGTGTTTTAGTCCTAGGCTCTGGGTTCTTCAGGGCTCCCTCAGGCTTGCCTTCATAAAATCCTTCTCCAGTATTCCCTGAACACACAAGGTAAACATGAACAGGCCTGAAGGGCAGTCCCTCTCCTTGGCTTCAGAGAATCCTTAGTGATGCTCTTTTACTTTGTGTCTCTTCAAATTGACTTTTTCCCACTGTTGTTGGTTTTGTGGGGTCTCCTCACCAACCATGGCTGTGTCCAGCATACTAACTATGCCTTTATTCCTAGTTCCTTCATTAGCCTCAACTCACTAACACCATGTGGGGTGGGTTAACTCTCAACTGGGTCTCTCACTGACAAAGCCAAGAAATGATTGTAACTCAAACCAGAAATGCAGGTAAATGTGCACTTGAGAATCTAAATCCTCAAAGTACACATTGCACCTCACACAATAGCAGTGTAATAATAACAATAACACCCCACTCTCAGCAATGAACAGATCATAGAAACAGAAACTAAACAGAGACACAGTGAAACAAACAGAAGTCATGAACCAAATGGATTTAAGAGATATCTATAGAACATTTCATCCTAAAACAAAAGAATATACCTTCTTATCACCTTCTTATCTTCTACAAAATTGACCATATAATTGGTCACAAAACAGTCCTTAACAGATACAAGAAGATTGAAATAATCCCATGCATCCTATCAGATCCTAACTGTGGACAAAGGCTGGTCTTCGATAATAACAAAAACAACAGAAAGCCCACATCCACATGGAAGCTGTACTCAATGAAAATCTATTCAATCACAAGTTAGTCAAGGAAGCAATATAAAAGAAAGACTTTTCAGAATTTAATGAAAATGAAGGCACAACATACTGAAACTTATGGGACACAATGAAAGCAGTGGTAAGAGGAAAAGTCATAGCTCTGAGTGCCTCCAAAAAGAAACTGGAGAGAGCATATACTTGTAGCTTGATAGCACACCTAAAAGCTCTAGAACAAAAAGAAGGAAATACTCCCAGGAGGAGTAGAGAGCAGGAAATAATCAAACTCAGGGCTGAAATCAGCCAAGTAGAAACAAAAAGAACTACACAAGGAATCAACAGAACCAGGAGTTGGTTCTTTCAGAAAATCAACAAGATAGATAAACCCTTAAGTAGACTAACCAGAGGGCACAGGAAGAGTATCCAAATTAACAAAATCAGAAATGAAAAGAGAAACATAACAGAATCTGAGGAAATTCATAAAATCATCAGGTCCTACTACAAAAGCCTATATTCAACAAAACTGGAAAATCTGGAGGAAATGGACAGTTCTCTAGACAGACACCAGGTACCAAAGTTAAATCAGAATTGGATAAACCATCTAAAGAGTCCCATAAATCCTAAAGAAATAAAAGCAGTCATTAAAAGTCTCCCAACCCCCCCCAAAAAAAAGCTCAGGACAGATGGGTTTAGTGCAGAATTCTATCAAACCTTCACAGAAGACCTAATACCAATACTGTCCAAACTAGTCCATAAAATAGAAACAGGAGCACAAATTCCTCCTGTGAAGCCACAATTATGCTTATACCTAAACCATACAAAGACCCAACAAAGAAAGAGAACTTCAGACCAATTTCCCATATGAATATCGAAGCAAAAATACTCAATAAAATTCTCTGAAACAGAATCTAAGAACACATCAAAACGATCACCCATCATGATCAAGTAGGCTTCATCCCAGGGATGCAGGGATGGTTCAATATATGGAAAATCATCAACATAATCCACTATATAAACAAACTCAAAGAAAAAACCATATGATCATTTCATTAGATGCTGAGAAAGCACTTGACAAAATTCAACATCTCTTCATGTTAAAAGTCTTGGAAAGAACAGGAATTCAAGGTCCATATCTAAACATAGTAAAAGCAACATACAGCAAGTCAGTTGCCAACATCAAACTAAATGGTGAGAAACTTGAAGCAATTCCACTAAAATCAGGAAGTACACAAGGATGTCTGTCCACTCTATTCCTACCTATTCAATATAGTACTCAACGTCCTACCCAGAGCAATCAGACAACAAAAGGAGGTCAAAGGTATACAAATTAGAAAGGAAGAAGTCAGAAAATATCACTATTTGCAGATGATATGATAGTATACTTAAGTGACCCAAAAAATCCCACCAGAGAACTCCTATAGCTAATAAGACTTCAGCAAAGTGGCTGGATATAAAATTAACTCAAACAAATTAACTCAAACAAATTAGCAGCCTTCCTCTACTCAAAGGATAAACAGGCTGAGAAAGAAATTAGGGAAATGACATCCTTCATAATAAGTCCCAAATAATATAAAATACCTCGGTGTGACTCTAACCAGGCAAGTAAAAGATCTGTATGACAAGAACATTAAGTCTCTGAAGAAGAAAATTGAAGATCTCAGAAGATGGAAGGATCTCTCATGCTCACGGATTGGCAGGAATAATATAGTAAAAATTGCTATCTTGCCAAAAGCAATCTACAGATTCAATGCAATCTCCATCAAAATTCCAACTCAATTCTTCATAGAGTTAGAAAGAGAAATTTGCAAATTCATTTGGAATAAGAAACAGCACAGGTTAGATAAAACTATCCTCAATAATAAAATAACCATCCCTGACCTCAAGCTGTATTACAGAGCAATAATGATAAAACCTGTATGGCATTGGTATAGAGACTGGCAGGTACTTCAGTGGAATAGAATTGAAGACCCAGAGATGAACCCACATACCTACACTTACTTGATCTTTGACAAAGAAGCTAAAACCATCCAATGAATAAAAGATAGCATTTTCAACAAATGGTACTGGTTCAACTGGAGGTCAGCATGTAGAAGAATGCAAATCAGTCCATTTTTATTGCCCTGTACAAAGCTCAAGTTCAAGTGGATCAAGGACCTCCACATCAAACCAGATACACTCAAACTAATAGAAGAAAAAGTGGAGAAGAGCCTGAACACATAGGTACTAGGGAAAATTTCCTGAACAGAATACTAATGGCTTATGCTCTAAGATCAGAATCGACAAACGGGACCTCATAAAACTGCAAAGCTTCTGTAAGGCAAAGGACATTGTTATTAGGACAAAACGGCAACCAGCAGATTGCGAAAAAATCTTTTCCAATCCTACATCTGATAGAGGGCTAATATTCAATATATACGAAGAACTCAAGAAGTTAGACTTCAGAGAATCAAATAACCCTATTTAAAAATGGGGTACAGAGTTAAACAAAGAATTCTCAACTGAAGAATATTGAATGGCTGAGAAGTGCCTAAAGAAATGCTCAACATCCTTAGTCATCAGGGAAATGCAAATCAAAACAACTCTGAGATTCTACCTCATAGCAGTCAGAATGGCTAAGATAAAAAAACTCAGGCAACAACATATGCTGGTAAGGATATAGAGAAAGAGGAACACTCCTCCATTGTTGGTCAAATTGCAAGCTGGTACAACCACTCTGGAAATCAGTCTGGAGGTTCCTCAGAAAATTGGACATTCCACTACCTGAGGACCCAGCTATGATGCTTCCAATATAAAACAAAGACACATGCTCCACTATGTTCATAGCAGCCTTATTTATAATAGCCAGAAGCTGGAAAGAACCCAGATGTCCCTCAACTGAGGAATGGATACAGAAAATGTGGTACATTTGCACAGTGGAATACTAGACAGCTATTAAAAACAATGACTTCATGAAACCCATAGACAAATGGATGGAACTAGAAAATATCATCCTGAGTGAGGTAACCCAATCTCAAAAAATACATGTGGTATGCACTAACTGATAAGTGGATATTAGCTCCAAACCTCGGATTACCCAAGATACAACCCACAGACCACATGAAGCTCAAGAGAAAGGATGACCAAATGCTGATGCTTCCTTCAGTCCTTCTTAGAAGGGGGGACAAAAAATATTCATAGGAGTAGATGTGGAGACAAAGTTTCAAGCAAAGTCTGTAAGAATGGCCTTTTAGATCCTGCCCCACCTTGGGATCCTGCCCATATACAGCCAAACCCAGAACATATTGCTGATGCCAAGAAGTACATGCTGACAGGAGCTTGATATAGCTGTCTCCTGAGAGGCTTTGCCAGCACATGACAAATACAGATGCAGACTCCCACAACCAACACTGAACTGCGAAAAGGATCCACATTGGAGGAGTTAGAAAAAGGATTGAAGGAACTGAAGGAGCTTGCAACCGCATAAGAACAATACCAACCAACCAGAGCTTGCACAGACTAAACCACTACCCAAAGAGTACACATGGACAGATCCAGGCCTCCAGCTGCATATGTAGCAGAGGATGGCCTTGGTGGGCACCAATTGGAGGAGAAGCCCTTGGTCCTGCCAAGTCTCCCCTGTCCCCCAGTGTAGGGGATTGTCAGGGTGGGAAGGGGGTAGGGGTGGGTGGATGGGTGAGGAACACCCTCATAGAAGTGGGAAGGGGAATGGGATAGGGGGTTTATGGAAGGGAAACTTCGAAAGGGGATAACATTTGAAATGTAAAAAATAAAAAATATCCAATAAAAAAAAGAAAATCAAATTCCATTGGATCACACCTCAGGTTTTGTCCACAGATTGCTCATTACTCTCAGAAGAAAACGATTGACTCTGCTTTTAGTAAAGCAACTGCCTGTTATCCATTCTGTTTCCAAATGCTCTTCTAATTAAAGAGTAAAGGAGTGCCCCCATTTCAGAAAATTCCGATGAAATGTATCACAATGCTTTATGTAAGAGCATCTTCTATGAAAACTTTTGATTTGGATATTTATAGTTCATTTATTTAAACACATTTAGAAATTTTCTCTTTTAAATTTTAAGAAATGAACATTTCAAAAAATAATAAGCACTTCACTGCTTTGCCCAATAATACATATACACACATATTTGTGTACACACACACACACACACACACACACACTTGTTCTAGTTTTGATACAAACTAAGTCTCTATAGGACTTGATAATTTTTTTCCATAGTAGTATTTTAGAAAGTACCACTAGAACTGGAGGACTTCTGGGACCTTGGCGGCAAAATGCCTAGCTAATTCGATGACACCTAGGGCAAAGAAAGCTGAAGACAGGGAAAGAACTGAAGGATATCCCATGAGAATGCTGGCAAGGTGAACAGACTTGCTAATGAACACTTAGATGATCCCTTACTTTCCTTCTGCCTCAGGCTTAGCAAGTGCATGTGTATATTGGGTCAAGATCTTAAATAATTTTCCCAAGTACTCAACATTTTCCAAGTTCGGAAGGCAACCAGGAGATAAAGTAATACAGAGACAGCTTCATGCCTCAGGAAGTGCAAGGTCACAGCTATGGTAGAGAAAACAGACTCCAGATACTACTGGACTCTAAAAAATGGGGGTGGGGTGAGAGGAGAGGCAGAAGCCAGATATAAATGCCTGTACTTCTCGCATTTGGGGAGGTGGAGACAGGAGGCATGTGAGTTGGGCACATGCCTAAGTTACATGGTACAATCTATCTTAAAACAGACAAGTAAAACTGAAACAAGCAAACATCAGGTGGAAAGCTGCAGGTCAGGGGGTGCGCTACACTTGGGACTTTCAGAGCTCAGCTTATATCATTGGAGTTATATCATTTACATTCTTTGAGAAGTTAAGGTCTCATTCTCTCCAAATGCCTTGCACTGGTACAGTCATTGTTATGAGGGCCTAGGATCTTAGAAGATTTTTACTTCCCATGGAAACAAGGTTCTCCTGACATCCTTGTATATATACTGAGTCTGCAATGGCTCAAGGCAGAACTGGTAATGTTAACATTTGTTTAATGTGTAGCAACTTCCCTATGAGAGCAAGAGTTTTTACAAATTTACCAACAGTCACTGTTGTATCTTCCCAATTGATTATTTTAATAAACATTTCTTGAGAAAATCTCCAGTTTCATAAATTATTCTGGAATCACAAAAGAAAAAAGTAATTTCTTCCATTGCAAAAAAGAAAAAGAAATCACAGAGTAATAGAATATGCAAAGGATTTAATCCGAATTAAATAAACTCAGTATATTATTTGAATTATCCACAAATGCTGGATTTTATAAATCAGTATCTGTTAAAGGTGACTTTAAAAGTGTCCCTGTCAGAAACTGGAAGCCATTTACCTAAACATCAAAGTTTTCATAGCATTCTGATTGCAAAATCTTTTATAAAAATATCATTCCTGACCAATTAGGAGTTTAATGAAAATCAAATGCCAAATTTTCTCTGAGCTAATTTCCAAGGTTTATAAGAGGTCACCTTAACTCATTCTATTTTCCAGATTGCAAATTGAGTTCCTCTGGTGCATGACCCAGTCCTTGATATGCAGTTAAATTTTAACCAGTTGTGTGATTATCTTGTGTCAGTTGAACATTATTATAAGGTACTGTCTTCTATCTTCTGTAAGGAATGGTTTTCCATTTCACTCTGGCCTCAGGCACCACCTGCTCACCCTTCTCTTGAAGCTTTTCCTATTGGTATAGTGAAGTCACGTTCTCTGGGTGCAGGAGAGCCATATTCTCTAACAAAGCAGAGTTGCCACAGCGACCTATGACATACCCTAATGAACAATCACCTAACCCTTCCCTGTGATGTCACTCCTTCCTGTCCAGCTGCATGTGTTTGTGGGGTGGGTGTTAAAGAACCTAGGAAAAGAGGGTCAGCTGTAGACTGGGACAGTTCTGTGCTGAAGCTTTCATTAGTCATAGCCTGAGCTGGAGGTTAGATCCTTCAGTGCTGCCTCGGTCTTTGAGTCACCCATGATCCTACAATTAGCACCTCACTTAGGCTTCTGTTAGCACCCCCTAGAGATTTATTGGTCCATTAAGGTGGACTTGGGAGGGAGGGAAGGGGGAAGGTGGACTTGGATGGGATCCATTCTTCAGTCTGTCAGCCCTGTTTGTGGTGAATACATATTACTCTATGTCTCCCCACCAAAAAGAATACAGCACTCAGATTTCTTTGCTTCAGTCAAATCCCAATTCTGCAATTATTCTTAGCTTTGTGTTTACTGTAATCACAATTTCAAAATGATTGTTTCTTAAGTCATCATTTAGATAACAATGACTGTGGCACCTACAAAATGAATGGGTAAAATATTAAGTTGAATTGTTAAAGTAGGCAGGTCATGACATTGGTTTCTAAGGTGTAGTCACCTTACAAGTACTGTAATATTAGGAAGAACATTGATTTGCAAAACTGGCAGCATTTATCTGTAGGCAAGCATAGCCAATCTGTTTACAAGGACCAGGGCACCAGTGTATAGTATTTGGATTGCTTTATAGACACTGAACTTAAGAGCTTTTGAGAATAAACTACCAGCCTGAGAAATAAGTTAAAGAAAAACTGATATTTCCCTGACTTTGTGTAGAGTTAGCAAATAAATAAATAATAAAACCAGCGCTCATTACCTTTAGATCACTTGTATCAGTATGGGTACAGATGCTAATAAGATTTCTCAACCTTCTTATTTCTTCAACCCTTTAATACAGTTCCTCATTTTGTTGTGACCCCCAACCATAAAATTGTTTTGTTACTACTTCATAACTGTAATTTTGCTACTTTTATGAATCACAATGCAAATATCTGATATGCTGGATATCTCCTATGTGACCCCTATGAAAGTATGGTTTGACTCCAAAACGGTCCACATTGGGCAATTCCAAAGGATTTCCAGAACTCAGAACCACCCAATAAAAATGCTGTCTACCTTCTGGTTTTGGACTAACATTTTGTCATTCCCACTAAGGAACTAGACACATTGTTTTTCACGATTTTGTGAATGTTTTAATTTGTATCTTCCAAACACACATTATCCAAAAAGCCATGAGGGTGCAAAATAAATGGTATCCATTTGGAGCACCTGTGCACAAGTAAACAGTAAATGGTGCTGGTTGACCACTATGTTAATAAAATAGGGATAGAGGCAAGCTGCCCCAACAGACTATCAGTTCGTACAATGGGGACAACCTTTTTTTCTATATTCACATCTCAGCAAAGAGCTCTTCTGTAATATGAGAGTCCTATTGATATATATGTTCTTCACTGTCCTGAGGAAGGGAGGTAAAGAGATCACAAGGAATTATCTATACATCTGTAAATGATAGTATATAATTATAATACACATAGCTTTAAATAAATACCCAAGTAGATGTCATTTAGATTTGTGAGGAATAATTGAATATTTACTGAAGCACTCTGTTTTCAAAAAAGTATATAATTAATCATCCATTGACCACATAGAATTTAAACTCTGGAAGTAGGTTTTCCTAATATTCTACCTATTTTCTATGTAAGACTGAGAGGTACATTATATTTTAAAGGTACATTATAGACTCTTGTCACTTCTCTGCTTAACCCTTCCTGTCCCAATAAACAAAGCCACTAAGCAAAATAAAAAGAGAGCCACGGATTTCACCATCCTCTCTACTCATTAGCAGGCTCTATTGGAAAGCTAAAAGAATTCTTTTCCTTTAATGTAACTCCTTTCTGATCCATCTCAAGTCATGCGGGATGAGTTGGATTTCCTTGGCCATCTGAGAATATTTTCAGTGCTTGGAAGAGAATTCTCTACAACCCCAAACTGTCTCTTTCAGTGTATTTCAAAGTCATTCTAGGAAGCTCGCTAAGATGCTAAGGGATGGACTGACACTCTCAGGTAAGAATGTTAGCTTCTACGGAGTCCTGAATTAGCTCAGTTAATTTCATCTGTGGAGTAGAAAAATGCATTTTATTTTAAAAAAAACTCGAGTATCTTCTTTTTATTTTAATGAAAGTTTCATAGTGCTTAGATTTGTGAACCTGGACAAAATTATTCCTCTACCATGGGTCAGGGCATAGAAGATTAACAGTTACCAAATGCTAAACTGCCTAAGTATTTAACATTTTGCAAAACCAGACAAAAACTAGGCAAAAACAGGAGCCTCTGCTTCTGCACACATAAAGACCCATTTGGGGAAACCATTGTGATCACTTGTAAATTGCTTCCATATGAATCTCATAAGTGTGTCCCTCTCAAACTGGAGCCACTTAAGAACTTCTGAGGCAGATGCTTCTAAGCAGCCAAGGGTGTTGCCACACTCTCCCTTTCTGCTATAGACCCAGGTCACGCTTTCTTTTCATATGTCAGCTGGGGGGCAATAGTAAGACTCAGATGATCAGATGGTAATACTAGCTTGCACCAGTTCCACACAACACTACAGTGCTCTTCAACTAAGCCTTGTAACAACAACAACAACAACAACAACAACAACGTAAACCCTTAAAATCATGTAAAAAGGTGAAAAATTATGAATCAACTCTCTCTACCCATATCTATCTTTCATGTGGTCTGTCTGTCTCCAGCCTATTCAAAAGGAAACTATGTGGGTGCTGAGGTTTGAACCTGGGTCTTTTGGAAGAACAGCCAGTGCTCTTAATTACTGAGCCGTCTCTCCGGCCCCAAACTAGTAAGTCTCAATATATTCTTTTTAAAGATGTATTTTGGAGCTGGAGAGATAGCTCTATGGTTAAGACCATTTTTTTTTAACTCTTGCATAGGGCCTGGGTTTGGCACCCAGTACTCACATAAAGGTTCACAACCATTCAGAACTCCAGTTCTAGGGTATCTGATGCCGTTTTTGACCTCTGTGAGAACAAGGTATGCATGTAGTATACATACACACCAGCAAGCAAAACAGAAAGGAAGTGGAAAGCCTTCAGAACTCACACTTCAAGAAAGTGGCCCTGACACAACCACTTCTTCATGGTTCATGAACAGTATTGCAACAAAATGATAAATTCTACAATGATCAGTAACTCTGGCCATTGTCAAGTACAAAGACAAGGGAAGGTAGGATTTGTGATCCACCCTGCCCACGCTTTCTTTCTTCATTTAGATAAGGCTGAATTCTGTCATTCTCATATTCTTGAGAATTCATTTTACTCATGAAAGATCCATGTCATCTTTATCTGGGGATTAAAATGCTGTATCATTTTCAAAAGACAGTTTCTAGATATTTCCTGATAAAAGGGACAAAGAACCTAGTTACTGCTGCCAGAATGTGGTACCTGTCCCTCTGTTAGATTTGTTCACTTCCTTTGATGGTGAACAGAGATATTCTCCTCTTTCTCTTGCTATTTGCCACTCATGATAGTCTCTGTTTAAAAGACATGCAGACAAAGAAGGACCAGGACAGAAAGGCTTCACAAAGACCTAAACTTGTATCTGTTTTTTAGAGTAATCACACAATTTTATATATTCTCCTACAACACAACAGCCAGCTTAATTAGGAAGCTGCACTGCCCAGCAGGAATGAAAGCAAGTACATAATTGTAAATTGTCCTACTGGCCTTATTTGAACAATTAAGAGAAATGAAAAAATTACCTTAAGATACATTTTATGTAGTAAATACATTTAAAATAGTCTCATTTTAATAAACATACAATATAAAATTTATCATGAGACATTTTCAGACCTTTTTTATTTGTTTGTTTTTGTGACCAAAATCTCACATTTATAACTTTGGCTTGTCTGGGATTCTCTATGTAGACCTGAATGAACTTTAACTCACAAGACCCTTTTGCATCTGCCTCTCTGCCTCTCTGCCTCTCTGCCTCCTGAGAACAAGAAATAAAGGTATATTTACTACCATGCCCAACTAAGATCTTTTTTCTTTTGTAGAAAGAAAGTATCCAGTCTAGAGCCTCCAGAGTTTTTTCTTCCTGTTCTTCCAGTTTGAGCTAGCTACATTCTAAGTTATTCTACATTCTACTCTATTATTACAAGTGTCTGGTGGCTACCACATTGGAAAAAAATGTTTGACAGAGTGACATCTATTGAATGTATTTTTAAAAGGATTATATTATATATTTAAAATAATATTTTTATAGAAAGTAAAAACTTCCTTGAAATTTGAGTCCTGTTCTTTTTTTTTCCACATTTTTTGTATAATACATACAGGGTCAGTACTTAAAACAAAGCAAAACAAACATTGGAAAAATATGTCCATTAATCCTGCAATATTTAATCCTGGAGCTCCCAAGTTCTGTGACAAATGAAGGCAGACTGAAAACCACAGATATAATTTGCTGGCTCTGGTCCCTTCTGAATCAAATAAGCAGTGTTGACATTCAGGAAGCATGCTATAGTAGTGAAAGAATCAATCTTGGCAGATCTGTCATTTATGATTTAATTTTCACAGAACAACTTACTTAAAACTGTTTCTGAAGTCAGGATTGGATTCAAGTGTGTGTCTAGACTTGGAATTCTATTTTTTTTCCCTTGCTCACTGCCATTTTGGCCAGAAACAAATGTATTAAATTCTCCAGTGTTCTATTATAAGTAGTATCTTAAAAGCAATGTAAGGAATAAAAAAAGAGCTCTCTCAATTACATGTTATATGTGGAAATACTAAAATACTTGAGGATGTATGTATTATTCAAAAAGGCCTCTGCTTCTGAAAATTTGTTTGTCACTGATATGGTGGAGTGACGCTGGGTGGAAATGATGAAAGAAGGGATCCTTGTCCACACCAAATGTGCCATATACAAAGGTAAATCCAGGTGACAAAATAATAATATCTGGAAACATTCTCCTATTCTTTGCAGCGTCTCTAGCATTTAACAAGTTCCCAGTAAAACCCAAATACTCAACAGACAGTTACCCGCAGAATACGAATCTAGGTTCCAGGTCAGCCAATAGCACAGCAAACTGAGAGCTCTGTACATGAATGTGCCTCAGGTGGGGGAGGGTAATTTAAATATTCATTACCATTTACTCAAGAGGAACCCATGCAAATTCAGAACAGGAAAAACCTATTCATTCTTGATATCTCAAGGAACTGAACATGATTCCATTTTGTTTTAATTGCTACTTTAATAGACCAACCCAGATGTAATGTGTACTGGCTGGTTCTGTGTGACCACTTGACACAAACTGGAATTATCACAGAGAAAAGAGCCTCAGTGGAGGAAAAGCCTCAATGAAATCCAGCTGTAAGACATTTTCTCAGCTAGTGATCAAGGAGGGAGGGCCCAGCCTATTGTGGGTGGTGTTACCCCTGGGCTGGTCGTCTTGGGTTCTATAAGAAAGCAAGCTGAGCAAGGCAGGGGAAGCAAGCCAGTAATAACATCCCTCCATGGCCCCTGCATCAGCTCCTGCTTCATGACCTGCTTGAGTTCCAGTCCTGACTTCCTTTGGTGCTGAACAGCAATGTGGTAATATAAGCTGCATAAACCCTGTCCTCCCTAACTAGCTTCTTGATCGTGATGTTCTGTATAGGAATAGAAACCCTGACTAAGACAGAAGTTGGTTCCAGGAGTGGGATATTCCTGTGACAACCTGACCATGTTTTAGAGAGGACTGTGGAAGGTCTTTGGAACTTTGAGCTAGAAGTGCCATTGACACGTTAAGAGCTCTGTGGGATGTTCCATAGGAACTCGGAAGATAATGTTGAGAAGAATGCAGATGATGGAGGCCTGGCTTGTGAAATTTCAGAAGGAAGATTAAAGACTTTTATCAGGGATGTTGCAATTTTGATTTTGAAGATTCTGTAGTTTTGGTTAGCTGGGGATGAAGAATCATCGTGATTAACAAGATACCACGAGTAGTAAAGTGAAACCTTTGCATTACTGGGACTATTGATGCTGGTTAGCTGGAACTAAGAAATTAGTGATGACTAAGAAGAGACCAAAATCACTGAGGTGAAATCTTCTGGGGAGTGTTTTTTGAGATTAAAAAGAGGCTGTGTTCTAGAGATAACCAAGGTTCTACCTCATGCTGTGACTGGACATGGCAATGTATAAGAGTCACCCAGGTGATACTGGTTTTGAAGGCATGAAAGGGTCATGAAGAGCAGCTGAGGTTTGGCACTGTGAGAGGCCATGGAAGGCCATAGGTGAAGGGGCTGCTTCAGTTGCAGTTGATGCCCAGGACTAAAAGGGTTATGCAAAGGAGTTGAGGCTTGGCACATGAAGAGAACCTGTGAAAGGCTATTGGTGAAGCCTTGTTGCAGTAGAAGATATCAGTATTTTGGAGATGCCAATACCATGAGATGACCACCAAGAACAGCAGAGCAGTAGAGTACAGGCAGCTGGAGCTTAGAAAACAAGCTGTGTGCTACAAAGGGCAGAGGTGAAGTGACCAAAGCTGTTGGAGGAGCCCAGAAGATCATGGGTGGATCCCAGACATTGTACAGTTAGAGTTTGATTTTACTTTTGATTGTGACTGTGCCCTGATATTTTTCCCTCTTGAAGGAAGAAAGTATTTCAGTGGATCCCACAGTTAAGAGACTTTGAATTGAAAAAAGACTGAATTTTAAAAGACATTGGATATTTTAAAGGAATTGGAATTTGAGTATGAAAGAATTTGTAAAGATTGTGCTGTGGGGCTTTTAAAGTTATTTAGATCTTGGGCATGAATAAGAAAGTAAAGGTTGAGGCTTAAAGGTGGTGTGTTTGTGTGCCAAGTTGACAAGGGGGTCAATTGTACTGGCTGGTTTTGTGTTTCAACTTGACACAAGCTGGAATTATCACAGAGAAAGGAGCCTCAGTTGAGGAAATGCCCCAATGAGATCCAGCTGTAAGACATTTTCTCACTAGTGATCAAGGAGGGAGGGCCCAGCCCATTGTGGGTGGTGCCATCCCTGGGCTGGTGGTCCTGGGTTCTATAAGAAAGCAAGCCAGTAAGTAACATCCCTCCATGGCCCCTGCATCAGATCCTGCTTCATGACATGGTTTGAATTCCAGTCCTGACATCCTTTGGTCATGAATAGCAATATGGTAGTATAAGCTGAATAAACCCTTTCCTCCCCAACTAGCTTCTTGATCATGATGTTTTGTGCAGGAATAGAAACCCTGACTGAGACATAATGGTTGAAACAACACCAAGTTGTTTTCTTACAGATCTGGGGAGTCATAAATCCAATTCAGATTTCACTGGGCAAAACTTAAAGTATCAACACAGCTATGCTCTTCCTGGAGTCAAGGGGAGGATCCATTTCTGTCTTTTCCTGTTTTATCTTTTGTTTGTTGCTGCTCATCTAGAGCCTCCTTGTTTAATGATTAGATGATTGGGGCAAATAGTGTATTTATTGTAGTTCCTTATACATATTTTATATGTGTGTGTGAGTGTGTGTCTTCATGGCTGCCTTCTTCCACCTTTAAAGTCAAAACAATGTATGCATCCTATAGTGAATGTCTCTCTGATAACATTAAAGCAAGGTTCTCCACTTTTAAGTACTTTTGTGATTAGACTAGATAGACTAAAATAATCCAGGATAAACCTCCCATTTCTAGGTCTACATGCTAAATCCCATCTACAACGTAAACTATTCTATTCATAGGTTTCAAGGGTTAGGATGTGTTAGTCATTATTTCCTATATTATACTAATAAAGATGAATTTTAAAACTGTCTGCCTTTATCTATCTATCTATCTATCTATCTATCTATCTATCATCTATCTATCTATCTATCTGCCTATCTCTCTATGTATCTCTCTACCTGTGATAGCTATTCTTGTTTGTCAGCTTGGCTATGTCTGGAATGAACTAAAACACAAGTGGCCGGGAATACCTGTGAGGGATTTTTAGTTAAATCATTTGAAATAAAATCTCAAAATTTTATCGAATGAGTGTTCAGATTTCTAACACACCACTCTCTGTGAAAAGGTGTCTTTTAAAAAGTTAAACTGTCTGTTTGCCTAAATGTTTGGTGCTGAGGCATGGGGGAGGGCACCTACACAAATGCCAGTTCAGCCAAAGAATGAGCTGCTACTGAGAGAAGGCATGGGAAGAGTCTAAAAATAGCTTACTTCCATCCAGAGTATTAAGCTCATTTGTCCATCCTGTGGCGCACGTGTTACTTCAGCAGAAGCAGAGAATTAGAGGCTTCTTAGAGGGACTAGAATACTGTTTCTTTAGGTAAGACTAATAGTATCTATCACACTCAAGGTATCTAGCAAGCAATTAGCTCATCCTCTGCATTTGTCCTCACAACACACGTTAGCTATTTCTAGCTGAAAGGTAAATGAGACTCAAAGAGTAATTCACCTGATACATATCATACAACTATGTTCTTTACAAAGTCTACCTTCACTGCAATTAAGCACCATGAGTCCCCTCGTGTCTATGAAATACTACCTCCAAATATGGTGACTTGAAAAATTGGTTAAGCCCGCCAGTGGCTAAACTCTTTGTGGTTAAGGTAATTCAATTACATAAACTTAACCTATTATGTATTAGTTCCTAGATTATAATCTCTCTTCAAACCCTAAATAAGCAACATCAAACCTCCAACATCCCTGATACTCACCTAAATCATTCACGGTCTTCAAAAACTCAGCTCAATTAATACCATCTCTGTGAAGGTAGCCATGACAACACCAGCCTAAATCAATTTCTATTGTCTCAAACCCTGAGGCAGTTTTATCAGCACTGTGCTATAGAGAGATGAGAATGACTAAGGGGATTTGAGGGGATGTGATGAAGGAAACAACACCGAAAGCAGCAGCCAGGGGAGGGATATTGGTGGATGAGGCAGCTGAGGGCACCTGTGGATACTGAGTGCTGACCACACACATTTCAGACCTATGCGTTCTGAACACATAGGGAAGGAGAGGTTGAAGGAGGGCACACATGAGAAAGCAGTCATTCAGGAGTAGCCCACAGGAGAAACATGATGGAACCAATCTATACTACAAGTTCACAGTGATGTATAAACAAAAAGGAATTGGTTTTTGGAAAAAAAAGTTTAAGGAAAAATGAGTGGGTCTATTGACAAACCAGGTGAAGCTAAGCAACATGATAACATGGATCACAGTACTTCCCTCACAAGCCCTAAAGTACATGGTGTGGTGGTGTTAACTGATGAGTATGCTGGACAGTAGATCTCTACAACTTAGTTTAAAATGTCATAGGGTACCAGAACATTTGTCAAGGTGAGAGAGAGACATAGTCATCACTGTGATAGTAGCAGTGGTTCTCTATATGTGTCCCAACACTGCGATATCACATGGGATACACCAAATACCAGCTTTCATTTGATATTCAAATTATCCATCAATAGAGCTGAGTTTAAATAATCATTATAAATATACTAACCTGTGTTCCTGTTGAAGTGAATTCATTGGGTCTCTTAGCATGCAAATACCTATCATTATAAGCTGGTAAACCATGATCAAGTTTGTGCTTTTTAAATGAAAATACAAGCATCAGGAGCATAATACTAGAAAGGGGCAGACTTAGAATTCTCCTCAAAAGATTCAAACCTGAACCTAGGACAATTTTCTTCATGGAAGATGTTGAGTCAGCAAAATGGGTCTGGTATAGCAACTGTTTCATTTCCTTTAGCTTTGCAATCCCCATTGCACATCCCTTAGAGTCCTGTGTTTCAGTCAACTGATGTGGTTAAGTATTCTGTCTAGAAGGAATCTCAGTTTATTTTTAATATTTATTTGTATATTTATGCATTCTTCTTTATTTCTTTAAGGTATGTGTGTCTTTTTGTGTATGTGTAAGTGTAGGTGTGGCATGGCACATGTGTGGAAGTCAGAGAAAAATTTTCAGGAACGCACTTCCACTGTTTGAAAGGAGATAAGGATTGTCAGGCTTGGCAGAAAGTGCCTTCTCCCACTGACCATCTTGTCCTGAATCTCCAGTTTAGCATTCACCTATCATGCAACTTTAGTCAGGCTACTTTATGACTTTCTCAGTTTGCTCAGGTCTAAATGGATGGAATAATAAATGTACCAGCTACAGCTAGGATATTCTGAGAAATACATAATTAAGAATTACAGCTCTAGGAATATGGCTGGACTTAGCAAATACAGCCATCAACATTTAATACTGTAGAACCTAATACTTCTCCATCCGAATTCAGAGGTTCCTGCAAGCCTTAGAGATTCTTACATTGCTCTCCGTCCTAATAAGAGAAACTGATGTTTAATATGTTCACATAAGAGCATTTATAGAAGCACAAGATATAAAACTATTATGACATCTGTAGAAACAGAAACAAAAGACTCAACTATTTAAATATCTGCTAAGAGATGAGGTGAAAATTAAAAGAAAATCCAGGCCATAAACTGAATGGCACATTTGGCACAAAATATATTGTCCTCTCACACTGCAGAAGCTAAAATGGGCTCAAAAATGATAGAACAATTTTCTAGACTGACTATCTCTATGGTGCTTCATCGAGTCTCTTGCTTAAGAATTACTGAATGTATTCCTATGCTCTATAGAAGTAAGTACCAATGTGTGACCCCTCAAATGGCAATGTTGTCCCCCAGAACCTCCTAAACACCCAGAGAAAGTCTGAATAATACTCAGTTTATCCTGGAGAACCATTTAGTGTCATGGGTCCAGACAGCAGCTTCTAATTTGAAACACTGAAGCACAGTGACACACAGGCAGAATCACTACAACCTCACGTATGTGTTTAATGTTACTCTATATACATCATACTCCTTACTGCATCCATGACAGGATTTCACAGTTCTAGGAAATAGCCATGGCTCAGGGATGTGAGGAAGTGAATTGGGTTAAAGGAACAGAGGAGGAAGAAGGAGAGAAAAAATGTAGGGGAAAAAGCAAGTCCTTGGCATATAGTCAAAGTTCTTTCACACAAAATCAAAACAATATCTAAGTCAAAGAAAGCATATTTGGCCTTCTTGTGTTCTAATCACCAGCACCGCCCTGCCTGAGTCTCTTTAACCCTCTGAGTTCCAACTTTTTCAATTGTGTGACTGTGTACCATGGGATCATTGGTGTCTCCATAAACCTTGATATTCTAAGCACCATCTCAAAGCCCTGCATGTAGAATGTGAACAACCACATTAATGGCATGTTGTCCTTTACGAAATCTTGCGAAGGGATGAAAATTGAAAATTTCTTGAAATTTGACTTTGTGGATAATTTCAAATAGTAAAAAAGGTCTATTCATCCACATAATCATGTACTTGAAATAAAAAGTCCACTGTGTTTTCCAAACATCTGATTCTGAAGTAAAGTTTGGTATGCAGGATGGCTGTTAAATAGTTCAGTGCTCAGCTCATGTGAAAAAGTGAGTGGATGTTACGAGAAAGTGAACTACAGTTGAACTCCTGTTAGCACCTAGGAGGCAAGTACCATAGGCTTTCAGCCTCATTCCATCTTCTAGCTCTCCTCTGCCAGCCAGGAATGCAGATGCTCTGGGGTAAAGAGTCAGACACTAGAGCAAGTGAGTCCTTGAAGACCTGTGTTCACTCCATCAGAGTTCATGAAGCTGTTTGTGGGTAAGTGGATCTAGAAAATATCAAATTGTATAAAAGTATTACTTTCGTACTCTATGCTTGGCCTGGAGAGGTGATAAAAATAAAATATTGCAGTAGTGACTGTGGTGGTTTGAATATGCTTGGCTCAGGGAGTGGCACTATTAGGAGGTGTGGACTTGTTGGAGGAAGTTTGGCATTGTGGGCTTTGAGACCCTCCTCCTAGCTGCCTGGAAGTCAGTCTGCTCCTGGCTTTCTTTGAATGAAGACCTAGAACTTTTAACTCCTCCAGCATCATACCTGACTGGCTGCTATCATGCGTCCTGCCATGATGATAATGGACTGAAACTCAGAAATAATAGGCCCGCCCCAATTAAATGTTCTTTATAAGAGTTGCCTTGGTCATGGTGTCTCTTCATAGCAATGGAAACCCTAAGACAATAATGACCTTATTGGAAAATGACTGAATAATATCAAGGTCTTTTTAAAAACCAGGTATAATAGTTTGATAATTGTTTACTTATTCGCTTTTGGAGTTAATTATTTATATACATTACATGTATATGTTAAGTCCTCTTTCCTGCCTCAATATAGTCTTCAAACCAAATTAGTCATTTTATTATTCTGAGGAAGCCAGGAAGACAAGCTTGTTTTCCTTTCTTCAGATCAAATGTGAAGATAAAAGGTTTTACTCTAAATTCCATTTCCCATTCTTCCCCAAATAGAAAGATCTGCTGCATAAAGCAGAGTTTTAGTCTAGCTCTCCTATACATTAATTGTGAAATGGCTGCCATTTTCCCTGTTTTAAACTTAGGTCAACCAACTTGTTCCAAATCCTATGACTCAGAGATGAAATGTATAGATAGCCACACAAAACGTCAGTGTTTTGTTGTTTCAACTTTTATTCTGAAGACAGACTTTGGACCGAAAACTGGTTCTAAAGGCAAAAAGATAGGGATACCTATGTTACAAGAAATATAACTTTCTAAAGCAGAGAAGTGATCATTTCTTTGTAGTTGCCCATGTGTGTGCTATTGTTTCCCACCTTGCCTCTGTATTTTTTAGAATTTCCAAGATCATTTCAGGCTGTTTCTCTCAAAGTAGGATTCATACACAGCATGTCCTATTCTCCTCCATGACACTGTTTCCAATTGTTGCTTTTCCACTCCTCAGCCTTCAGTTTGTTCTTTGTGTGATCATGACTAGAGCAGCACCAGTTACCATAGGAACAGTAAGGCTCTCCTCCAGGATCTCCAACATCACAGATTAACACAGCTATGCAGGACATCCCACCTTACCCCTTCATCATTTTCAATCAGTGAACTTGAGACAAAAAAAGAAATGAAAAAATCTTTTTAACAAAGGGTTTTTGCTCAGTATGGAATCAATACTATATGTTTCGTTGTACCCTTAAGTCTACATGCTGTACTATCTAAAGATACCTTCAAAGCAGAATACAATTCAATTTAGGATCAGCATACTTTCCAGAATCTATAGGATATTATGAATCTCATATACTGGTAAGAAGATTTAAATAAAATATTTTATATGTGCGTGTGCATATATACAATTTCTAAATATACATGAAGAAATAACCACCACCCATTACTCTGTCTTAATATTAGATATGTATTAGATACTGAGAGTCAAGATAGTGGACTCATTCTGTTTTTTAAATTTTTCAAATTCTATTTATACAGAATGATGTCATGGTTCCAACAGTGCTTTGCAGAGCCTTGTTCCTGCTACTGGCCATGGATACAATAGATCATCTGAACTGCTGTCTCGTTAGTAACAAGCAATAGATAAGCTCTAACACTGACTTAGATGTGTGCTGTAAATTACAGCATGGCTATAGAAACTATAAAGTCCTCAGTTAAGCACCGTTCTATAAACTATACTACTTAATTTCTTGAGGCCATATCAGTCTCATAAATCTTTATAATGAGTCTCAAAATCAAGGGCTTTGTTATCTACCGTCCAAAAAAAAAAAAAAAAAAAAAAAAAAAACAAAAAAAACAACCCTACTGCCTTTGCAAAAGTATATAGCAGAAATATTTCAATTGTGAATGTTGTTGTTTGAGATACTGGGGACCAAACACAGAGCCTAACAAACTCTAAACTACTGAGGATCATCCCCTGACCTCTGTCTTTGGTTACCGAGACATTCTCATGGTAAAGCCTAGATTAGCCTTAAGGTCATGACTCTGTGGATTCTGCACGCCTGGTGCTATGATTAGAGGTGTATGCTACCACGATACTCAGTCATTTCCACTTTTTTTTTTTTAATGTAGAATGGCCACATTACTTTCCTTCAATATTAAGCATCACCATGGGACTTTAGATATATTTTCCATCTCTAAAGCAGCAAATAACTTATGATTTGACCCCTAGCTCCATAAAAGTAAAGGGAAATAAAGGCATGTGGAGGAGGTATATAACTATTGTTAAACCCAAGGAATACCACAGGGGAAAAAAATCTCCTGGCACTAACACTGTCTAAACCTGCCCTGCTGCCTTCCAAATTGCCTTGTGCAAAAGGACTCACACCACACTGCAGTGGGTACCAATAGAGCCCTATAATTCTGAGAACTGTGATGTGCTCTTGAAGGGTTGTTGAGGAATTACATTCTTTGGTGATCATTTTAGGACAAGTGCCTGTTAACCCAACTGATTTTTAATTGAAGTTAATAAAAAATATGTCCCAGACAGCACTCCTCCAAAGCACCCTTTTTACCCTCTTCTTTTTTTTTTTGTAGAAGAGTATACTGAGTAATACTGCAGTATAAGTGGGGTGTGCTCTTCTGTTGTTAAAGCCATACTACCCCTATTTTGAAGCCATGAGCTGGCTATAGTAACACAGATTCATAACTCTCAGCCTTATCTTTCCTCTGGTAACCAAACATTGGAAATTCAGAGAATGTGAAAGATCAATGAACTAACCAATGGTCAGGAACCATTGCCTTTTTAAAATTATTCATATAAACAGCAATAAATTTCAGATAATGTCATTAAGAGCTACACCTCAATTACACTCATGGGGACACTGAAGCAAAGAATGAAATTATTTTATATGACCAGACTTCTGATTCACAGTAGAACCTAACCCCCAATTCTAGCTTGATACTCTTACTATAAATAGGAAAAGAAGACTTTATCTTTAGATTACTTCACATATAAACTATGGAGAATTTAGTAAACTCTCACAGTTTGGGGGTGCGTGGGTGACAATCGACTACTGTACTGGTGAGCTCAGATAACAAAAGGCCTCCTGTTAATTCGTTGGTGTGTACTGCCTTTTTCTACTACTGGAGTGACCTAGAGAAGAAAGACTTCACACTTAACTCATCACTTATCAGTGATGATAAGTCTAAAGTTATCTTCTTGTATGTCCCCTGGCATATCAGGTGAACAAACAAAAACCATGAGAGTGTGACTGAGAAGACTCTGTGTTTCCTTAAGTCCACCTTTGATCAAGTCTATGCACTGTTTCACCATCCTCAGATAGGAAGTATATAAACCGGGGAGCCACGTTTATTCCTCTTATTACTAAGCAACCATAGACACCATGGGTTCTTCCTATTTTAACTTCTTTTTCTGTCACATAAATAACACTTAAGATAGTGGTTACACCATCCAGATGATTATTAAAAAGCATACTGATTTTCATACGTGCATTGTTCTACTCTCCCAAATCAAGCAGTATCTGGCTGAGACTCCTTACCGTCATCCTCAAGTCATGAGAGGATACTGCGGTAGGAGCTATTGACTGCAAAGATTATTCATTGCTATGTAGGAGGAGAGTGGAGCTGATTGCCCCTTAGCTGTCAGGAAACAGCTCATCCAGAGAAGCCTTGAAGTCTGGGGGTGGCTGTAAAGCACAAGTTTACTCATAAATAAAGCAATGCTTGGCTAATGAAAGTTTAGTGATCAAACGCCAATGGAAGTGATGGTGGCAGTCACCTACACCTTTTGTTCAGTAGGTGGTATAAAAGGTACACAGAGAGAACTCTGAGATTTCTGCCCAAAAGGGACAAGTTGCTGGGACTTAACCAATAAATGAGGAAAGTGGGAGCAATCTGAAGCCAAGGACATTACCAGTCACGATCTACAGAAGAGAATTTATGTGCCTTGTGTAAGTGACTCATCAGCCACTCCACTAAGCTGCCCCTTAGCCATGCTCACACCCACAGGTAGCCATCACTACTATTAACAAGATCACAATGGCTAAGGAAACAAGCAACACTTCTCTTTGGCAGGACAGGGCAGCCAACCCAGAGGTAGAATGCATTTAACTATTCTCTATATTCTCTTCCTCAAGGGTTCTGAACTTGTCCCACCTGAAGCAGCTTGAGCCAGTCTTAGCTAGATTGATTTGTTCAGTCTCTCAAAACAGGCATAAAAGTTTCATAAATGGCTTATTCACTAAAACTTGCCCATTTCTTCCTGGAATGGTGGGTGGTCACAGGAATTAAGACCACAGTGTTAATATCTGTTATTTTTTAAATCAAATTTAAACAGCTTAGCTATTCTTTTAGTTTATATACTCATATATACCTCAAATTAGATGAAAATCTGATTACATTTCAGAAAAGTATGGACTCATTACTGGTTTCAGGATTGGGTTTTGTTTGCTCAGAGATCACTATGACTGAACAATGGCAGTTGTTGAACTCCAGTTGGAGTGGTTAACTTGGCAGGTTTAAAGAAAACACAATAACACTTTAGCTAGAATGAATTCCTATGTGGAGAAAGGTTCTAAACACTCCCTTACTGAATAGCTTTCCTCACTCATATTATTAATAGCTATAGTCATTATCTTGATATTTGATTCAAAAATAATATAGTTTTGAATCTCCTTAATGAAGATATTTCATTAGGCAAAAACAAGGCCACACTTGCAGTAGGTGTCCACAAGACACGATTCCTCAGCTGATCATCAAGCACAACAGGTTCTGGGCTGGACCCTTATCTCTGAACTCAGGTTTGTGTCTCATTTCTGCTATATTTCTTGTTAGAAGACACTAGGACACTCAAGGTGCTCAGAGGTGGTGCTCAGAGCAGAATTGAGATGGTGAAGCATTTAGTCTGTGTTTACTTAGATGGATTGATTGTCTTGATATTTTTTTCTGTGTGAGATTTGAAGCTTTCATTGTCTTCTCAGAAATCTATAGCCCAGTGATTTCTTTGCTCATTTCAAATAAATATTGAATCCCATACCTTATTTCAGACTAATCATTTTAATCTTCTTTTAAAAATCAGATTATGTTCAGAGCCTCATAAAAATCTTGATTTCTTTTTACTGTTCAGTGCCCATTGAGAATTTTGATGCCACATGGAACTCATTCAATATTCCTCTGATGTGTCCTAGCCCGTCTCCACCACCATTGTCCTGTTCTAAGTCTTCAGCATATCCAGTTCTAACTTTGTCTACCGTCACTTTCTAACTGCTCTCTCTGCTCCCAGTAGCGATTCTTTCAATGGTATTGCTTTGTAATACTGTGGAGATAACAATTTAACTATGAAATAATCCTGAGTTATCCTACCATGGATCCAAACAAGGCTAGTTCCCAGTTTTAATGTCAAGTCTCAACTGTTTAGATCTGAAATCACCTGGCAAGGGAATCTTAATGAGGAATTTCTTTAGGTTGACTGGTGCGTATGCCTCTTAGGAATTATCTTAGTTGGGTTCATTGAGTGGGAAGACACCCATGGACAGTTTCATTTCATGAGCTGAGCCTGGATGCAATACAAACAAGAGCAGATGATTTCTGCTTCTTGATGACCAATGCAATGTCACCAGCTCCCTCAAGCCCCTTCTACTATGACATGCCTGATAAATGGACTATAACCAGGAACTTTAAGCCAATGACCCCTGTCTCCCTTGAGTTGCTTTTGTTTGGGATGTTTTCTCATAGCAAGGGGAAATGAATCTAAGACACTGACCATAGACTCATTGTGGGTTTCAGCCTCCAAACAGGTTAGCTAGCAAGCTAGCATGCAGAAGCAAGCAAGCAACCAACCAACAAACCAACAAAAACAGAGGAGTTCCAGGTTCAGTGAGAGATCCTGTGGCATGGAAATAAGACTAAGAGCCACATGCATGCCTCCATGTGCATACACACAGATCATACATATGCATACTTCAGAGACACATAGAGACTCTTCACTTCTGTTGTCCACAGCATCTAACTGTGCATACTCATGAAACACACTATCGATTTCCATTCTGTTCTTTTTCACTAAGAATCATTCAGCTTCTAATTTACTCTTCAAGGCTCACTGCCTAAAAATATCTCTTTGATTATAACTTATACATATATCTCTAATAATAGTTCACACTTGTGATAGCCTCATATCTCTGCCCCTATATAATCTGAGTGTCTCGAGGTTGAGCAGGTGTTAGAGCTGTCTCTCTCTGCTGAGCACTAAAAAAAGTACACGCTGTAGAGTAGGCACCTCATCAATGCTTCATGAACTTCGGGTTACATTATGGACTAAAAATAGGAGGTCGATGTCAGGAAAATATATTGTCAGGAGAAATTGGTGCTAAGAATAATTTCAGAAATGCACACTAGGAGGAGATATTTCGGAGTCTCTTATACACTTTGACCACATCTCTAAATTTGACTTACGAATGACTCCTTTTGGGAAATGAGCATTACCTCTGGGTAGTTAGAGGACTTAGATTAGGCTTCGAATGGTAAAAACAGACACACAGCAATCTAATACTGCTTTAAAGTTTACAGGGGAGAGAAAGAATCAGAGGAGAAGAGAATCAGCCTGAAGAGATTATGAGTCCTGACAAGCTCTGCTCCCAGACCAAGACACTTAGCAGAAGATTTGGTGTACCACGTGACTAAAACTGGTGCATGTACACACACATTGGTTGTTACTTTATTACTTATTAAAATGACGTTATTAAGGGGCTAAGAAGAAGTAAAATGGGTTAAGAATGCTTGTTGCTTAAGCATGAGGACCTGAGTTCTGATCCCCAGCATCCATGTAAAAAGATAGTTGTGACTGTGCATACTTGTGACCCCAGTGCTTGGGTTGGGGTACAAAATAGAGGAGACTTGACAGAGCTTGCTGATCAGCCAGCCTAACCAAAACAATAACACCACTCCAAAAACAAAAGACCGAGAGTTCTGGGTTCAGTGAGAGATCCTGTCTCAAAGGCATAAGGCAGAGAGCAGCAGGGAATAATACCCAGTGGTCTCCTCTGGTCTCTGTGTGCATATATACATCATACATGTACATACTCCATATGTGTGTGTGTATATATATATATATATATATATATATATATATATATAACTTTTTTTTTTTTTTTGGTTTTTTTTTTTTTTTCGGAGCTGGGGACCGAACCCAAGGCCTTGCACTTCCTAGGCAAGCGCTCTAACCACTGAGCTAAATCCCCAACCCAATATAACTTTTTAACTATTATTAATAATTATAGTAAATTGAGTTAGTTTTAGTTTTCAAAACTAATAAGATTCCCTGCCAAGTTTATATTTCATAAAAATTGCACCAATTCCAATTAACAGAATAATTCAATAACTTGTTTGTGATAATGCTCTTGTATTCCATGAAAAATAATTTTCCCCTTAGGAAATCATACCTTAAGGTAAGGTAATATAGAATGCTTTAGGGAGCCTCTCTCTCCCACAAGGCTGGAAGCCACAGCCAGCATAGAATGCTCTAGAGAAGTGTTTATTCAAAGTTCTATAACTAAAAGATTTCCCTCAGTGTTAAAAATTCTGTTTTAGTTAGATATATTATTTACTTATATGTCATGAAGTTTGAAAGAAATGAATTGGAACTTTGCTGAACATAGGACTTTTCACAATTCTGATTTCCAAAATTTCTCTCCTCATTTTGAATCTAATAAATAGTATCTAATAAAGACAGCCAATGTTTCACATTCATATTGAAAACAAAATAGGAGTTCGGGATCATCCCCTAAAGTCATTCAAATAGCAAGCCATACATCTCCTAAGTCATCAGATAAAAGCACTGGAAAAATCTTTGAAGGATTTACTATTTTTCTCTTTTAACATTTTTTCATCACAAAACAAAAATCAGTTATGTAGAAACTTACTCAAAGGAATAATCAAAACGTTTAGACATATAAAGACTTTTGCAGTACTTTGTTTTGAAAAATAATCTACCAATATTTTGAAGATGGTTCAACCTATTCATACTATTTGTAAATCCACACAACTGAAAGATAAATCAGAACACAAATGTAGTGTGGCATCTTCAAAACCAAATAAAGACATGGCTGGATTGGATCCACCCCTTCCTAATCATGTGACCTTCAGAAACTCAAGAGAGGCTAGAATAAGTACAACCCACAAGGACATGAAGAAAATTTAAAAGTAACCATCAGTAATTTAATAAGATATTTGATAGATCAACACCTCATACTGACTGAGGCAAGTTTTCTGTTAGAGTTTAATTTCAAAAGTGTCCTACCCTAAATGAAAAGCCATAGTGATTAATGACTGAATCTCTCTCTTCAAAATGGATTCGGCAGGTTACGTTTACATATTCATTCTCTCTCTCTTTCTCTCTCTCACATACACGTACATAATAAAAAATAGAGGTTATGAATTTGAGAGGAAGCTGAGGGGATAAGGGTGTGGGAGGGCTTCGAGGGAGGAGAGAGAAGGGAGAAATGATTGAATTAATTTTAATAAAATGAAATAAGATAAAATGATAAATTTCTCTTCAGTCACTACCAATCACTGTTCCTAGCTATCCATAGTTTACAGGGTTCCTCCTAATTGTCTTATTTGTCTCCAAGTTTAATTCAGAAGGAAGGCAAGATTCCTGCACCAGCCATGGTTCTCTACAGAATGCAGTTCTACTGCTTGCTTGGTATGGGTTGTGTCCAGGCTCAGTGCTGATGTGTAGGTGAAGCAGGCTGAGTAACTCCGCATGTGAAGCAGGAGATTCAACTTGATCTCCTTCTCTCATACCTATTAAAAATTAGCTTTCTCAAATCTGACTTTCATAATTTTGTTGGTCTTTGGAAAGAAGTTCAAATTTTCAGGGGAAAAAATTTTTTTCCATGATTGTGGGTAACTCACCAGAGACCCTGAAATGTCAGCTGCTCTCAAGTGGGACAATAAGAGGCTTGGATTGTGTGTCCCCTTCAAGGTACCATATGGAAGTTATGTAAGTTGAAACCACTAAACCAGTTCAATGAAACCCAAACTGCTGAGCTCTGGGCTGCTTTAAAAGAGGCCTCTGTTTCCGAGCCAGCAGGAGCTTGGGAAATTTTCCATTTGCTTGAATAACTGTCATGTAAGCTGCTTGACCAGTTTTGCCCAGAGATTCACAGAGATTGATGGAGTTAGAGAAACAAATCCAATTGCTGCCTTCTATACTCTACATTATTGTATTTCATAACTGATCAAAAATTCACAGGGATTTTTTTTTCCTTTTTCTGAGGGCTCCAAGAAGCCCAATGTACTCATCTGTTTATTCCTGAAGTACCAACAGACACCAGAGCAATGTAGTAAGCACACTGATGGGGCCGTCCTTTTTTCCCTTTCATAAGACCTCCTTAAAGTTGGATTTAGATCCTTAAACACCAAATGGCATAAGACCTTTTACACTTCCACATAAGAATTTCACCCAGATAAAACAGTCAGCACAGAAGACACCACACAGAACTAAGTTTCTGCTCAAGTTTAGCTGAATTTACTTTACTAGCTCTGGGCTCATCCCACGTTGCACATTTGAAAAATTAGAAAGAGATTAGATAGTTAACGATTTTTAATGATTAGAAAACAGTCTTATCAGCATATCAGATACTTTCTAACACCAGTGAAATGTCTTGCTAAACCCAGACTCACCAAAACCCCCGCAAGGTACTGCCCTCAGAACCATGCCCTAGAAAGAAATGATGCTTCGTTGGCTAATGAGATATTTAACTTCAGTGACTAAGATTGAAAATCTTTTTTTAAAAGATTTATTTATTTATTTATTATATGTAAGTACACTGTCGCTGTCACACCAGAGGAAGGCATCAGATCCCATTACAGATGGTTGTGAGCCACCATGTGGTTGCTGGGAATTGAACTCAGGACCTCTGGAAGAGCAGTCAGTGCTCTTAACCACTGAGCCACCTCTCCAGCCCAGATTGAAAATCTTTAACTCTTAAGTATTAGGTAGGCAGTAAGCAAACTGCTTAAACTACCTAAGTCAGATACTTTATCTAATTAGGCATTTTCTTTTTGCTGTTTTTTTTTTTTTTTTTTTTTTTTTTTTTGAGACAGGGTCTCCCTATATAGCATTGACCTGCCTGGAACTCACTATGTAGATGAGGCTAACTGAGAACTCATAGAGAACTGCCTCCTTAAACTGATATGTTAAAAGTATCTGATATGTCTCAGTGCTGAGACTGAAGGTGTTTGCCACCATGCTCAGCATTAACTAACCATTTTGAAGAAACCATTGCCAAGTAGAGATCAGGACACTATACATGGAATAATTCCTTTTTAATCACTTTCGGTTATTATTTTCCCCCCAAATCTTCACTTTAAGCAGACACTAACGTTATCTGCATGCATTTGATAGTGATTGGAGAACTAAAACATACCTCTATGCTAAGGTATTCCTGCATGCCTATATTCATATACATGTGCACATAAGTGTGTATTCATTCGTGTGTAACTTGGGTGTCTTCTTCAATCATTCACCACCTTATATTTTAAGGCAGAATCTCTCATTAAGCCTGAGTGTTGTGTTTTTCTATTAGGCTGACTGGCTCACAAGGCCCATCAATCCCCCGTTATCCACTTCCCCTAGCCAGCACTAGAGTTACATGAACATATATCCAGGCCCAGAATTTTACATGTACTTAGGTCCTCATACTTGAATGGTATGCACTTTGCCAACTGAATCATTTCCTCATTGTCTAACTATAAATAACAACATTTTAGAACCAAGTAGCATTTTTTAATAATATTTTTTTAAAAAAATAAGGGTCACACTGCTAGGATTTAATTTATATATTTTTAACATTAATAGATTAAAACATTTATTTACCTATCAGAGAAGAAGGTATATTCTTTTGTTTTAGGATGAAATGTTCTATAGATATTTGTTAAATCCATTTGGTTCATAACTTCTGTTAGTTTCACTGTGTCTCCTTTTAGTTTCTTTTCCATCATCTGTCCATTGATGCGAGTGGTGTGTTAAAGTCCCCCACTGTTCTCGTGTGTGATGCAATGTATGCTTTGAGCTTTAGTAAAGTTTCTTTTATGAATGTGGGTGGCCCTGCATTTGGAGCACAGGTGTTCATCTTGGTAGTTTTTTTTTTCTTTGATGAGTATAAAATGCCCTTCTTTATCTTTTTTGATAACTTTTGGTTGAAAGTCGATTTTATTTGATATTAGAATGGCTACTCAAGCTTGTTTCTTGGGACAATTTGCTTGGAAAATATTTTCTCAGCCTTTTACTCTTAGGTAGTGTCTGTCATTGTCACTGTATTTCCTGTATGCAGCAAAATGCCGGGTCCTCTTTACATATCCAGTCTGTTAGTCTATGTATTTTTATTGGGGAATGGAGTCCATTGATGTTAAGAGATATTAAGGAATACTGACTGTTTCCTGTTATTGTTGTTGTTAGAGGTGGAATTATGTTGTGTGGTTCTCTTCTTTTGGATTTGTTGCAAGAAGATTACTTTCTTGCTTTTTCTAGGGTGTAGTTTCCCTCCTTGTGTTGGAGTTTTCCATCTATTGTCCTTTGTAAGGATGAATTTGTGGAAACATATTGTGTAAATTTGGTTTTGTCATGGAAGATTCTGGTTTTTCCATCTATGGTAATTGAGAGTTTTGCTGGATATAGTAGTCTGGGGTGGCATTTGTGTTCTCTTAGGAACTGTATGACATCTGTTCAGGATCTTCTGGTTTTCACAGTCTCTGGTGAGAAGTCTGGTATAATTCTGATAGGTCTGCCTTTATGTTACTTGACCTTTTTCCCTTACTGCTTTTAATATTCTTTGTTTTGTGCATTTGGTGTTTTGACTATTATTTGACAGGAGGAGTTTCTTTTCTGGTCCAATCTATGTGGAGTTCTGTAGGCTTCTTCGTGTTTATGGGCATCTCTCTTTTTTAGATTAGGGGAGTTTTTTCTATAATTTTATTGAGGACATTTACTGACCCTTTAAATTGGGAATCTTCAGTCTCTCCTATACCTATTATTCTTAGGTTTGATCTTCTCATTGTGTCCTGGATTTACTAGATCTATTGGATTAGGAGCTTTTTGCTTTTTGCATTTTCTTTGACTATTGTGTCAATGTTCTCTATGGTGTCTTCTGCCCCTGAGAATCTCTCCAATCTCTTGTAACCTGTTGGTGATTCTTGTATCTATGACTCCTGCTCTCTTTCCTAGATTTTCCATCTCTAGTGTTGTCTCCCTTTATGATTTCTTTATTGTTTCTATTTCCACTTTTAGATCCTGGATGGTTTTGTTCAATTCCTTCACCTGTTTGGTTGTGTTTTCCTGTGATTCTTTAAGGGATTTTTGTGTTTCCTCTTTAAGGGCTTCTACTTGTTTACCTGTGTTCTCCTGTATTTCTTTATGTCCTTCTTAAAGTCCTTCATCATCGTCATGAAATATGAGTTTAAATCTAAATCTCGCTTTTCCAGTGTGTTGGTGTATTGAGAACTTGTAGTGAGAGAACTGGGTTCTGATGATGCCAAGTGGTCTTGGTTTCTGTTGCTTAGGTCCTTGTGCTTGTCTTTGCCATCTGGTTATCGCTGATGTTGGTTGGTCTTGCTGTCTCTGATTGGAGATTGTCCCTCCTGTGGGTCTGGGGCCTGTGAGCCTGTGATCTTTGACGTGAGAGTGCTCCTGGCAGACCAGCTCTGCCGGCAGGTTTTGAGTCTGAGAGTTGTGGGACAGCCCCAGCTCTGGGTGCAGATAGAGACTGGTATGGTCTCCTCCCAGTCTGCCCTGCAGATCCCAAGCCCCGTGTACTTCCAGCAGGTCTCTCTTTGGACAGTCAGTGGAGAGAAAGTGGGGGCCTACCTGTGGGCTGTGGGCTTAGGAGGGAGAGTGCTCCTGGCAGAACAGCTCTCTGCAGGCAGATTTTGTGTCTGAGGGCTGTGGAACAGCCCCAGCTTTGGGTGCAGATGGAGACCGGAAGCTTGTTTACCTATCTAAACAAAAGAAATAATGAAGCCTAGCATACACTGATATGCTGGCTCATTAATTCATGCAGATGGTCAATAGTTCATCCCGTGTTTATGAAGTAAATTCTCAAATGAGAGACTCGCTTAATGGATTTGAGAAACAAAGTAACAAATTATGCATGTAGCATGGTCAGGGCAGGGACATAACTGAAGAAAAGGATTTGCCAAATGAGGCAAGCAGAGACTACATGAGAACACCAGACTTCGGAGTGCAGCATCAGCTACTAACATAGCATCAGGCTAAATAGTGTTTTCCAGAAGCAGGAGGTGAGCCTGAATTTATCTCGAGGCTACTGTGGCCACCAAGTCCAGACAAGAAGTACTTAGCTACCACCACTGAATCCTTCTGTTTACAAAACTCTAACATGGGATACACTTCTCCTCTATCTAATTTCAGTCTCACCAATTCCGGAAAAGATGAGTTGAAATTATTGGAAGAAGAGAACAATGTTAATGTAAGAAGGGATAAACAATACTAGTAGGTGAAGAAGGGTTGGCTTCTCCTGTGCTATTCTTCTGTTGCCCTTCTTCCTCCACTTCCCCCAACACTTTGGGTTCAGAATTAACTTCCCAAATGGACCCTATAGAATATCACTTAAAGTCTTCTTTATAAATGGATCCACACTGAAAACTCCTTTATTTCTTGGATTCTCCCTGGTCAAAATAGTTATTTCCCAAGTAAAGTTGCTTCCTTAAAACTGAATCTAAAAGTGTTTCAAACACTAGGTGAGAATACTTTTGTGATATACTAAATATGCACATTCTTTTGTTCTCAGCTTTCTGCCAGATCCCTTACCCACTCCTTATTTCCCAACACTCTATACCTCAGCACTTCTTTTATTAAAAAGAAACCCAAAGCAAGCAACTTTTGTCCTGATGCCTGGCTTATAAAAGAAAAGTGTCAGCTGTCATTTTAACTTCTTGATGCAACAATGAATTGTAACAGACAGCGTACTCCCCCTCCGAGCCCTTCTCTTGGGGAGTGGGAAGGAAGAAGAGACATCCATTTGTGCCTCCAGTCTCCTGCATCCTGTGAGCTGAAAAGGGGGAGAAAATTGAGAATTACTCTGAGAGACTCTGATGTTCTTCTGAAAAAAAAAATAAAACTATGTTAAGATTTCTCATTCAATAAGAGTCAGGACTGAGTACCTGGGTGCCCTCTGCTAAAAGGTTTATATATTAGCTACTGGGCTTAGACACAAACTGATATGAAAAGCACTCTTCCTGTACAATAGTCAGCCTAATTGAAAAGGCAGACAGATGGACATATAGTCCCAGGAACAGTCTGAGGCAAGATGGTACTAATACTTTCCCTAACAGCAGGATCCACTCCATGCTCTACTTTGAAAATACTAGTTTAGATGCTCAAGGAGGTAGAAGAGTTTACATTACAACCCCCCCAACACACACACATACCCCTCCACTCATACAGGGGCAGAGTCAGAAATCAGACATATTTTTATAAATGCCCACCAGATTGCTCAGAAAATATTAAGTTGGTTATAGAAAGCAACTTCCATTCCTACCTATTAACAACAGTATAATGGAGATATAAATTTTACAAAACACCCACTTTGAGTTGTATATAAATTGTTTAATGCTTAACAGATTTGATTTCAATTCCTTTCATAAGATATAGTGTGTTGGTTAGACTTTGTTAACTTGATACAAGCTAGTGCTATCTGTGAAGAGGGAACCAAAAGAAAAAAAAATGTATCCATCAGATTGGCCTCTAGGCAAGTCTATAGGAGTTTTCTTGATTAAAGATTGAACTGGGAAAGTACAGTCCACCATGGGCAGTGCCAGCAATGGGCAGATAGTCTTGGGTACCATAAAATAGCTGAGTAAGCCATGGGGAAGCCAGTAAGCAGAAGCCCTCCACGGTCTGTTTCAGTTCCTGCCTCCCCATTCCTGCTTTGAGTTCCTGGCTTGTCTTCTCTTCTTGATGAACTGTGCTATTTTTGGGGAAAATAAAGCCTTTCCTCCTCAAGCTGCTTTTGGTTGGTATTTTAGCACATCAGTAGAAAGCAACTAGAATAAAAGAAAAATAATTTTGGATTTTCAGATGTGGAAATGAAAGCTTAATGACACTGACCTATGACACTCCTTAGTCCCAGCTAAGTGAATCAAACAAGATTTAAACAAATCTTTTCAATGTGTAGTTAAGGAGATCAATAAAGAATAAAAATATAGAGATGACAGACAGACAGACAGCAATCCAGCACCCCTGAACTGAGGAAATCCTGAAACTAAGAATGAAATAGCAGCAAATGTCTTGGTATGGATTGCACTGAAAACTAAATTGATCATTCAGTGTATATGTCCATATCTTGCAAGGCTACCAATCTTTTTGCTTTAGACATGCAACTGATTTCAACAAAATATATACTGGCTTTTTTTAAAAAATGAAAACAGATTTTGTCTTATCTGTTAAAAATAAGCTCAACTTAATACAAAAAGGCATATATGGAGAATAGACAAAATGTTGCTTAAATAAAGTGCTTAGAGACATGACAGTCCAGATCACAGAATTATAACTCAAAAATGACAGCAAATACCTACACCAACCTGCTATTTTTGCAAAGAAGAAAGTTGGACCAGAAAGTAAACTTTAAAAATAACAGAGTGAAAAAACTGGGTGGTGGTGGCACATGCCTTTAATCCCAGTACTTAGGAGTCAGCTGGGTCTCTGTGAGTTTGATGACAGTCTGGTCTATAGATGTATCCCGGCTTATTAAAAATCATGAAATATTTACCTAAAACTACATGAAGAAGCTAAGCACTATGAAAGATAGCATGTAGGAAAAAACATTTTAAATTCAAGTATCTATTAATGTAGCAATTAGTAGATAGTAATATTCACACATGGCCACTGTTTTCCAAAGTCTGCCATACGTGCTCTACAGAAAATAAACAACTCTCACAGCCCATGGAGAGTCAACAATTTAGCCAGCAAACGAGGACATACATTAATAATTAATTGTTTATAAAGTGTGCACTAACAGCAGTAGTAATAGAATTCTTTGGGACTCTGGGGGAACATCAATAACTCTTCCTAGGAGAGTAGAGCAAGATATTACTTTGGAGATACACAATGTAACTCAGTTAAATGTACACTAGGAAAAAAAGGAGTAAAAAGATGTGACAAACCAGAAATCACGTGCAGGGTGTGTGTGTGTGTGTGTGTGTGTGTGTGTGTGTGTGTGTGTATGTGTGTGTGTTTGTGTGTGTGTGCATCAAACTACACTACCTTGATTTGTGGCCTTTGCATTCCATTCCCTGGCTGGTTATGCACAGCAGACTTCTATGTGACCTTGATTTAGTGCTTTCTCTCCCACTGCAGTTCCTCACCAGCCCACTGCCACCACCCTCAACACCTTCCCCACTCACTCCCGGCTCAAGAGGCTCTCTCCAGAGCAGCCAAACCATCTCTGTTTCTTTTCTTAAATGCACCAAGACTGTGCAGCACCCAAATCCTACAACTTCATCTTCTTTCTATCATCTCTGGTGTCACCCAAGGCTTGCCCTTTCCTCGTTCAAATGCTCACTGGGTACACTTGAAATAGCACTTCTCCTTAAAGATGCCAGGGGCTGCCAGTCTTTAGTACACACAAAAGAGAAGTATGTCTCTTCACTCATGCTCTAAACTTTATGTAACTATCAAAACATCCTAGATGCCACCTCTGACTCCTCCCTTCAGCAACATAGTTCTGTAGCTTGATTTTTTAACCTGTAAAACATGCATTATATAGTTTATTATTAAACTATATAATTCTGCACATACTCAATTAAGGCCTGTTTATGAACTCTGTTTTTTATTTACCACTGTAGCTCTCAGTTCATTGATGAGGACAAAGCAGAATAAAGGTAATATCTGAATATGTAAATGGCTCATGATTGGGAAAATAAACATGTTCTATCTCCTGAACACATCTTGCTGTGGTCATGCCAATGAATGCCAATTATAATTCTCCCCAACTCTACTTTCTAATGTCATTTTAGAATAATAGGAGAATTCTCAATTATTTGCTATTTAAATTTTATGGTTTCAAAATTTCTAAAGAATATCTATAAATCCTTTGAATTTGTTGATTTCTTCCTTCTGATTTATCAGAGATTAGATGAAATAAAGATAACCAGAAGATGATTGATATTCTTTCTTTTCAGCAATGTTTATGTTTTGTTTTGTTTTTTCCTTACACACCATCTTTTACTCAATAATAAAAGCCAATTTTAATTGGAACTCAAATATTAAAAAAGAGCCTAAGTCCTCTGGATTCTACTTCCCACCAGGTAGAAACTCATATGAGGCAGAAAAGATAACAGCATAAAAGTTGAATTGTTTAAGAAACCCCCTCCGCCCATTACATCAGGGTACAGGATGGGTGCTTTCTCAGACAGAAAAGGAAGCTAATCCAGCGTGGGGTTTCCAGGGCGATACTCAGGGCCGTTCTGCACAGAGCTTTCTGAACAGGGCGTGAGTGGCAAAGATGCTGAGGGTGATGGCAGTTGGCTAGTGAAGGACTGCAGTAGGAAAGGACTACAAACAAAATCACATAGAAGACATAACCACCAGGAAAGTCTAGAACACAGAGGGAGAAAGAACGAGAAAATACCGTCTCTTTCTCGGTTTAGCAATACAATGTAAGATTCTAGCCATGCTACAGATTTGAACAGAAAAACAGAGGGGACGAAGAACAAGGTTATGAGTCAGCTCAGAGGATTACAGGAGAGGTTCATCCAGGAACTTAGAGTAGAGTGAACCAACTAGATGGATTTTCCCTTTCCTGGCTTTTACAGTGTTTGGTATGTTTCTATAATTAATTCAGCTCTTGAAACTTTGTGGCACCCAGCATTATTTCATGATACTATGTATAAACACAATTTGTTGTTTAATAATATTAAAGTAATCTTAGATTCTTTATTTGATGAAGTGCTCTGAATTAGAATCGAAAGGGTGGAACTGGGTCACCTTTACCTTTCTTAACCAACACACACACACACACACACACACACACACACACACACACACACCTATACATGTAGGAACTCTCATACACACATGCACACACAGAACAGTAGCAAAAGAAAGCCCTTTAACCCTTTTACCCTTCTTTTGAAATATGAATTTATATTTACAGCTTTCTTGTTAGGAGAAAAATAAAGTTAATAGATCTTTCTTAAATAACTGCAAGTAATATTTTAAGCACCTAATTCAAAATCCATGACCTACGTAAATAGGGCTTTAAAGAATGTAAAGACAGAAAGCTTTTGTTTCACACACATAAAAGGGAAAAGCCAACATCCAAAAACAGAGACAGAAGGGAAAGTTAGGAAGCAGAAGGTAGGTGACAAAGGAGGTTCATAACCTGGCTGAGAGACTCTTAGGAAGATCAAGATCCTAGAGTAGGGCTGGAACCTGTGTCACTAGGTTAATCAAGCTGCCATTCATCTGAATGAGTGACTCGGAATCATCACCCATTATCCCTATCTCTTTGAAATGCTAATTAACCAAAAGTGGAACAGTAAAAACTAATCCCAGAAGTGCAAGATGAACAAGATGATTTGAATGGAAACCTTAAGACAAAATGATAGACAGTGGGGAAGGACGCTAGAGGGAGGGAGGGGAAGAGAGGGAGATGCAGAAAGAGAAGAGCCTCTCCTACATTTTCCTGAGGTCTCTTGGCTACTCTCGGACTCATCTGCCCTTTCTCTGACATCTTTCTAGATTTAGTACTGCTTTCAGCTGGCTGCTAACACGTTCAAGCTAAGTCCCAAGTAGAACTAAAGTGTATTTTCAAGTACACCACTTCCTGTATTTCTTATTTTCTTCTTTCTTCTTCTTTAAAGAAGAGGCCTTTTAATGCATTCAATAAAATTGAAGCGTCTTACATAACAGGCTGGAGAGTTAGTGCAGCAAAGCCATCACTCTCGCTGAGTTTAGAGGAGTGCTCAAGGAAGAGAGTATCACTGTGACGAGATAAAAACAGACCTGGCTGGAAACGAGTACACAGGAAGCAAGATGTCTTGCTCGAAGAACAGAGTGTGACCTCTGCTCACTCTGCTCATACTGTCTACCTCCCTCTCCTACAGTTTCTACCTGACATGTTTACCAAAAATTTGTTTTTTTAGTGTAGAAATTAAAGTGATTGAAAGACACATTACTAGTGGCCACCTAGCACATTACAGGCTAGAACACTCCATTTGCTTTTTACATCCTGAATAAGGCATAGGAAAAAAAAAGGGTGGAAAGACCAAAAATGGCTCCCTAATCCTAAATGGATTAGGAATTAAATACACAATGCCATGGCATTCAGAGCTCTGCTTTAGAAACTCTACCCTGAACAAAATAAGATTTTTTTTTGCAAAATGCAGGGATTAGACTTAACTAATTTGTAAAATTATTTTAATATTTTTGAGCTTCTTGCCAAAGGCCACTGTGCAGAATCCTAAAGATTCTCACCAGCGTAGCACCTTCTCGAATCCTTTATAATTTATTTCTTTAAAAGTATTATTGTAAATAATTATGTAAGTAAAACAAAGCTATGCTTCATACCCTAAACCTGGAAATATTCAAGTTTTCCACCAAGGACATCACATGTAACATCCATGGTGTTAAGTCTGCCATCACACTGCCAGTACTGTGTCGCTATGGCTAGTAAGAGCACACAGGTCAAGGGATTGTTAATTTATTAATATGAATAACAATAAAACCAAGCACTGTTCATGGATTATCTTAGTCCTCAGGTTAGGTTTCTGAGGTAGGCACTACTCAACTGCTATTTACTGAGTGGAGAAAACATCAGAGAGGTGAGCTACTGCCCAGAGGTGACAGAGCCAATGACAGGGAAGGCGCAGTTGATATGCAATTCAAGTAACCCCAGTCAGAAGCCCATTTTGTAGTCTGTCACGGATCATTTTACCACCTACATCTGGATTGTGGAAGTCACAAATTATTCTACAAATTGATTTATTTTTATTTTATGTGTATGGGTGTTTTACTGGCCTGTATTCTGTGAGCATGTATGCAGTACCCTTGAAGGCTAGAAGAGAGTGTCCTATCTTCTGGGGTTACAGAAGGTTGTGAGCCACCATGTTGGTGCTGGGAACAGTACTGGGGTCCTCTGCAGACGCAGCAAGTTCTCTTCAATGCTGTAACATCTCTCCAACCATGAGTCACAGGATTTTAAGGAGTCACGTCAAGGGTTATTAAAGTCTGAGGTGATGGAGAAACATTCTTCCTTATATGCAAATCAGGGATCCTGCTTGTATATATTTTAAAGCTTGAGTCTAGGTTATAATTTGAGAAATTTTCCCACTGTTAGAAGGGAATTAAAAAAGGAACCTTTGAGAACAACTCATCTAGGCTCTCTAAACTTGATTTTTTTTTCCATGATAGGTTTGAATTATTGAAAAGCTTTGAGCGGCAGAACCATATGGGGTTCATCAAGAGCTAAAGAGCAAGGAAAAAAAAACACAACTCTACCTCTGCATTAATAGAAAATGAACCTTACAGGCAGCTGATCAATAATTAAAAATGAAAACAAGTGTCCTCTAATTTACTTGCAAGCTGTAGCCCTGTAATAATAGAAGGAAAAAAAAAACCACACACACACACACACACACACACACACACACACACACACACAGCACAAATACACTCGTAAAAATAAATACATGGGTCATTTGAATATTTTATTTTCTAATTTATTGACTCAGATTTTTGAATTCATAAAAACATGAATTTGATTTTTGTGGTGGGCATACAGGAGCAAATGTTGACCAGTGAGAATTAATCCCCTCCCAGCAATTCTTTCCACCAACTTTTGTTCCTCCTCAATCACATCTCCCTTCCCTCTGACCCTCTTCATAATCTGGCTCTACAATATAAAAATGTGAAATATTAAGTAAATATAAATAGATAATATAAGATGTTTAAAGTGAATATTGGTTTCTTTCCACTAGTTCAGGAATCCCGAATTCTGTAATTTAACCCACAATTTCCCAATTCGTTGCCAGTCCCTTTATATACCTCCCAAGGTAGCATATCCCATCAAAATTCCCAATGAACACCAATTATGTGATAACATTTGGCTCTGTCACTCAGTGTCTCAAAGTCTTCTAAAATTAGCTTAATACTTTGTGATAAGCAACAAAACCAAAGCGCTCGATGCTGTTTTTGCTTGTTGAGCTGATATTCAGCATCAGGCTCAATGGAGGAGGGACTGGAAAGAGCGCATTTTAGATTTAAGGAAATATGAAGTCAAAAGTATCCTAAATTAAAAAGCAGTTCATGATTCCATGGCTAGATGAGGAGAATTCATTTCATTGTGTTATAGCGAACCCAATTAAGGCAGGCTCTTATCACTAGAGGAATATATGATTTGCACTTCACGTTATAAAGCAAAGGCAGCATTCATGAATATTCTATCTAATCAATATTGGATTTTTCTGCTTTTAGAAAGAAAAGGCAGTGAACTTTACCTCCTTAACCTAAAATGCTTTTAAAAATAATGCATAATTAGAAAAATGTTTATCATTATAAATTTTATCATATAAATCACACTTATATCAAAATGCTGCCAACTCAAACCCTGTGGCACCATTTTGCATTCTACCCATTCAGAGCTGGCTCACTACCAGATCTCATGATTTTTTTTTAATTTGGGGGGTTGTCGTACTAAATGGAAAATGCATTCAAACTAACAGGTATGGTAAGGGCCAAGAACTTGACTGCATTTTCCCAGTGCTCAGTAACACTGAGCCCGCGGTAATAGGATTATTCAAAGCTAATTTGATTTGCAGCTGTGAAAAAGGAAAGGTAAGTTTCATCTGCCATGCACTGTACAGTAATGCCAAGGCGTTCACAAGGTCTAACACATACTCTTCCCACAGAAGCCGTTTGTCAAACCCATTTGGTTGGTTTATACATTGAAGTGAATAACGTGGAATTCTGGTAAGAGGATGTGTACATATTTGTTTTGCTTTGGAACCAATGTTTGTTGTAGGCGTTACACAATATGGAATGGAGTTACTGTCAGAAAGAATAACAGCTAATACTTATAATCAGCACGTATTATCTGCCAGGCATATGCTATGCATCTTTGTGAGCATCAACAGCAAATGTGTAGTGGTAGTATGATCACCGAGCTCTGAAGTACTTTTCCTGTATTGACTTACCAGATTCATCCTTTGTGCCATCAGCAACACCATTTTACAGACCAAGAAACAAGAGAAATTGGATACTTTTTCCCTGTTATCATGGGATGTATGCCCAGGTCATCTGACTCCAAGTTTGAGAGCTCAATTTGAACTCTGTATGCAGGCTGTAGACTCAGCTAACTAGGACTTCAGGAGAAAACAGAGGACTCTAGAAATGATGCGGGATATTAACAACAGCTTGCTGACAATAATTATCAAGTCCCAATTTTACTCTGAATATGGCTATCATTTAACCCCAATCCAAAGCCAGGTTATATAGAAGTAGAGATTGTATTTCTAAGTCTGACCTTGGCCCATCTACTGTAACATGATATTTAGCCCTTGAAGAATTCTGATATTAGTATTTCAAGGTCATCTAGCCTCATAAAAGGGATGAACTGGAACTGTGCTTATGTATTTGTTTATAAAAGCAATAGTAACTGAATGCTACATATTAAACTTCTTTATAAGAGTTGTTAAGCGTAAAAAGGCTTTTGGTCATTGAGACCAAAAGAGACATTTTTATAGGATTATATTCTGAGACATGATATACTCTGATAAGATTCTTTAAAACAAAATTTAAAATGAACTGATGAACTTATCCTAACCTTGAGATTTACACTCTAGAGCTCAGAGTTTGGAAGCACTTGTAGAAGCGTAAACCCCTAGAACCGTCAGAAGACCTTAGAGTGTTTGTGCCTGAGCAGACAGGATAATTTGTCAGGAAGATCAAAAAAATAAAAATAAAAAAGTACCCAATCTATTATAGCCTGAGAAATGAGTCAGAAGCTGAGGTTGGGGAAACTTAAAGGACAGTGACATCATAAACAGAGTGAGGAAACCCATTCACAGCAGCAGGGTGAAAAGCGACAAGTCCTTTGGGCCTGTATAGTTATAGCATGGTACTGATTGGTGTAGCAGACAGGAAGGGAAAAGGGGAAAGAAGCCGTATTTTTCTTTGGTTGCTTAAAATGTTTTCTTTTCTATAACCGTGTTCTTTAGAAATTATTTTCAATAAAGCTTCAGTAGGGGGTATTACTACACATTGATTTGGCATCTAAAATGATCATAATTATGTGACACTGTTTAAACATGTGCCCCTCTACCACTATAGTGGGCTTCTTTCTTATAGTACTTCTGTTTGGAAAGGACACAGCCTTTTTTAAATTACTTGTTTTTCAAACATTGCTCAAATCATTCCCTTCCTAAAAGTACTTGAAGTTACTCAATATTGTCTCAAAATCTATTTCTTCAATTTGGTAAGTTCTAATATGTTCTTGAGCCAAATCGTAAATGCTAACATATTGCAATAACTTGACTCTAGCTAGAAAGAACAAAGTCACAGCTGACAATTAAAATGCTGGCTCTCAAAAGAGACTATAGGTTTAAACTGCTAACAAAGATAGGAATTTCACCCTTTTTTTTTTTTTTTTTTGGTTCTTTTTTTTTTTTTCGGAGCTGGGGACCGAACCCAGGGCCTTGCGCTTCCTAGGCAAGCGCTCACGGAATTTCACCTTTTATGTGGCCTTCAAAACGTGCATTTATGACACAAGATATTAGCATAAGCTATTACAATATATACACAAATATGTTAAAATAGATCTAATCTATATATAATAATTTTAGTAATTCACTTTTTCACTTTGAAAATATGTAAGGATTGGATATGCCTCAATTTTTTTCTAATAATAAACTATCATTAATAAAATTTATATTGATATTCTTAAGCTCAGTAAGACACAAATATGCTCCATTTCATATCTTGTATATATTAAGGGTTTACCTATTAATGATGGCTGTGGAATGCTTCTTCCATTCAGGACATAAGAGCTGCCATTCTGAAATCAGAGCAGCTGTGACTATATTCAGGAGGACCTCTCAAAACCAGCCCACTGACAACCTCTCATGGAAAAAGGGATGGGCTTATGAGGCTAGGCGGTACATGAGAAGCTCACGAAATGCACAAAGCCCGACCCCACTTTGAGGATATATAAGTCACTACATTTGCTGGCTAGGAGACTCTTCTTTAGTGGTAGAGTAGACTATGAGTCCCCACACCAATGCTCTTATAAATAACTGCCATGAACTCACGGGTTCACCAGGGTGTGCTTGAGTGGAATCATTTCTTTGCTCTGTCATTCCAGCCCCTCTAAGATGAACACATTTGTTACATCTCCCCAGGAAAAGCCACGCAACAATGATGGAAAGGAGAATCAGGATTCCCTTATCCATCCAGCATCTGCACATAGGAAAATGTGTGCTACGAACACATCTTCCCACGGACAGCCAATATATTCTTACTCTGTGTGCCCTAGAAAATTCTTTCCGCACATATTATATGCCCAACTAATTTTGTTGACTAAATTAGTGAGTTTACCTAGTTGAACTAGCTTTCCTAGAAAGAAACTGCAACTATGGAGTTAAGAGTTGCAGAGGTGGATTCTAGTTTAATATAAGACCTTCCCCAGTCTTAAAAATCAGTCAACAGAGAAATAGCTTCCTTCAGGACAGCGAGCCTTCAGTCTTTGAAAATGCTCACAAAGACTGATGACAAGTAACAGATTGTAATGCAGCTTGGTGGCTGCCTGATTAGATGAGGTGTAAATAAGATTTCCCTTGAAGTGTGTCCAACTCCGAGATATGGCTATGATAGACAGGTATTTTAGAGACATCCTGCAAATGCTTCAGCAAATGATGTAATTAACTACTATTGAAAATAATGCTTATCGATACTTGTAACCATGGTCATTTTTCTGTTGCTGAAGTTTCTTTGTGAGCACAGCAGCTTTATACCGACTTTGTGTTAATGAGAGATACTTAAAGAGTCATTTAGTATTCAACAATCAAGTTAAGCAAGAGCATAATCAGTAGTATATAGGCAGCCCAAGAGATATAAATAAATTCACCCTCAAGGAATCCCTATAGTTAACTATCAAAATATATATAACTGGTCCTTCTGAACCAAGCACTTTCCCTCATACTTTGTGGGGTTTTTCCCCTGAGTTCAAGTCTTCAGTTAAGCATAGATGAAATGTATTATTGAAGTACTAAGAAAAGAAACAGAATACAGAAAATCATATCAAAACGCAGAACTCCACATAGCGCCTAACTAGTCCCATCCAATACTGATGGACTATTGCTAAAACTTCATTTCCTAAGCGTCATTATTAAGTTTGTACTACATCTCATTACTCCTATTACTACGTAACTGGCAATTATTCTAATGCTGGCTTGTGTCTGCATGTTTCTTCCCTCCATTAGATGGATCACAGCCTATTTAAAGAGAGAGGCTGTGTCTTGTAATTGTCTTCCTTTGAAGTTGATGGGCCTATTCTCTACCTGGGACCCCTCTCCTCCATCTCTGTTGTTTTTATCACTAGAGGGACAACTACTGAATAGAAAATTTCTGGAGCCTCCAGTAATATCTTCCTTCCCTCAACTTTCATGAATTGCTCTAATTGGAACTGAGCATATGCCAACTTATCGCTGGCAAGAGTTCGCCCATCTCAGCCAAAAATTGTTTCTTCCCTAGAAAGAGAGATAGTGCCAATATGTGAACTCTTTGTGAGCCTATGGGTCTTCATCAGTGCATGGAAGCCTTTGAAGCACTCAAAAATATCACCCATAATCCAGTATAAAGGCAAAGAGTGCAGCAGCAAGAGGATGGTGTCCTAGTGCCACAATCAGGTGGGCACAGACTGAAGTGCAATTTTGTTGATGGTATTCAGGATTATAGAGGTCGTCATAAAGGCCTAGGCTGGAGGACAAAGGTTCCAGCAGGACTAATAGCAAACTTTGACATCATTGGAAGCAACAATGAACCACTACTTGGTCTGCCCATTCAATATTAAATGTCTTGTTTCCAAGTATTCTTTAAATTGACACTGTGCACTTGAAATCCTATCGTCTTGATACACACTATGGTGCTTTCCAGATTCTTACCTTATCCTGAATCCTACTGTTCTTGCAAGAGGCCAAGATTCACTGTTGACTGGTAACAGATTTTCAAGTGAGATTTTAAAATATATGTATCTAGTATCCTCAACACTTACTGAAAATATCACAGAGAAATTATTCTCTGTGTATCAATAAACATTTGCTTCTGTTGACCATTTTGCTTATCTTTAACAACCAAGTACAAATTTTTTATAAGTAGCTATATAATGAATTCCTGTTTATCTATTTGCCTACACTGAAAATCCACCCACAAGACTTGATGAATGTCTAAAAGTGAAGCAGAAATATATGCTAAGTTTTGCACTTTTCTGTGGGCAGGGACTATTCCCTAGTCCCCCAAAGTGAATCTCGACAGGCTTCCATCTTTAGCATTGTGTAAAGGGTTAAACAAGAAAGAATATAGTTACAAGTTCAAATCATTGTTTTCTTGGTTACAAAGGTATGCTCATGAAATACTGGCTTGCTAGACTGTGGAGAGAGCAGGATCTGTTGAAACTTATTTTCCATTAAAAAATTGACCTCAGAAATGTACATAAGACATTTTTAAGTAAGCTTTGTGTATACCAAATGTAGTCTAGAATACCAGATAATTCTCCTCTAACCTTCCAGCTCTACCCCAAGTCCTGTCTGCCTCTACCTGCTTGTGTTCTCTAGAATTAGACCAAAGACCAGATTTATCCCCCTCATATATCTTTACCCTTTGGAATATCATCACTCCAATCAGCTCCTAACTCAAGTCTACGAGTGTTGAAAGATGTATTTTCATGAACCTTGTCTGTTTAATGAGGACACTAACAGGCCCAAAGCCCATCTTGCACAATTCTTTGTCAGAAATTTGGGAAGAGTAGCAAGTCTACAACAGTATTCACTATCCCATTTCTCTGTATGATGTGCTGTAATTCCTATCTTTCCTATCTCAGATAGAACACTTCATGTTCCTTTCTTTCATTCCTTGCATCACTCCATCCACTAATTGTATTATGCTCGGTACCATTGTTCACAAATTTAACTAAATGATTACCTATGTAGTTAATATCCCTGACTTAAGTGCTCTTCTCTGCACTGAAGGAGCCACACTGAGTAGAAAGATGGAGGTATCTAAGCATAACAATAGATTGGTTGGGTTGAATGTAATCCAGGCAGCAAATAGCAAATACATGCATTCGTGGAAGAGAAATATCTGGGACACAGTATGTGCTTGCTATATAGTTCAGTAGTTCTCAACCTTCTAAGTACTGTGACCCTTTAATATAGTTCCTCATGTTTCAGCAATAACCATAGGTTTATTTCTTTGCTACTTCATGACTGTAATTTTGCTAGTGTTATGAATCATAATGTAAAAATATCTTAATTTTCTGATGGCCTTAGGCGACTCCTGTAAAAGGGATGTTCAGGCTTCATAGGGTTTGTGACCCATACTGGTGTAGGTCATTGACAACTGACAGGAAAGAATATGCCCTAGCTTCCCTGTCTTTTAAACTTTATCAAATCTTATGCCTGAATGAACTAGTATTTTTTTGCCCCTATATAAATTAATTAATGGGTAATCATTACTGTAGCTTCACTATGACTCAGGTTCTATTTCCTGGATCTTCCCTTCCTTAATTGTCACTAGTTCATGAGGACACTCCAAAGAATCCTTCATTTCATAGGTAAGTATACCCAGACACAGAGAGGTTAAGTAACATACTGGTGGTCACACAGTCAATAACTAGAGGTGTTTAGACAACTGCCCTTTCAAAAACACCATGAGTTCATTGCCAAGAACATTTATTTCTTATTATTTTGATTTCACTACTCTGAGTGTGAAACATGGGGTATAGAAAGAACTTGGCAATTAGGGATAAATGAATGAAAATAGCAATAATGTGGCTAACTCTTGAATACAAAGGCCAGTTCTTTCCACACCTGCTGCTGTACTTTCACTCTAAATTCTACCCCAAAGGCTATATATTAATTGCTTGTTCCTCCGTATTGGGAAGTGGTAGAGTCTTTGGGTCAGGGCAACTACTGGAAGGTCCTGGGTCAAAGGAGACATGCCTTTGAAGGGATTGTGGAAACTCTATTGTTCTCTTGTTCTCTTTCAGTTTCCCTCATGAAAGTGATAGATTCTCATGCAGCATCCTCCTGCCATAATGCACTGTGATGCCACCAAACCAAAGCCAGGAAGTCATTTGATCATGAACTGAAGTCTCTAAGACGGAGAGTGCAGATGAGCCTTTATCCTTAGAAGCAGATTGGCCGAGCCTTTGCATTGCTAGCAGAATTCAGACAAACACAGCTGCCAACTGCAGCTCTCTAGAGTTGGGTGAGCTCTTGAGGGCTCTCCCCATCCCAAAGGAAGTTCTCTTCATTTCTTCTCTTTTTCCTTCTAAAACAAGAAACTCTGCCTTGGTCTCAGTTATATGGCATTGCTGTTACACTCCTCAACTCAGACAGTTGGCCTTGCTGGCCTTATTTCTGTTTCTGGAATGCCACTGCTGCCAAGTCTATTCTCACCTTAAGAGCCTTTGGGTTTGCAGTTTTCTATTCTTTCAGATGGAAATAGTCTACTTAAAATTTTATATTATATATAATATACACATACATTACATATGTAATATGTAGATATACGAATTAATATATCATAGTGTATATAATATATTAAAAATAATATAATATAATGTATTATAACATATACACTATATATTATAAATTATTTCATATAATATGATATATAATATAATAATAAGATGTATAGTAATATAATATATACTATAGATATATAGTGTGTGCATTAGGGAGGCGTCAGTGGCCGACAAGGGCATTGGATAGCCACCCAAGTATTGGAAGCCAATGTTGTGTCCTCTGGAAAAGTGAATGTTCTCAAAGGCTGAGCAATCTCTCTAGCCCAAAACAGAAATACCATCTCATAGTTTATGTTTTGTATCCAGGCAAGTCTCAGCTTAGTCACACACTCTTAATAAAGATTTCTAAAGTATAATCAGCCAATATAGAATGACTCTGTGCTTTCTCCCAACTCAGGAGCTGGAAATGAAGGTCTGGCTACTGTAAACTTATTTATAATTGTCAAATAATATTCTTCCTGTTCTTTGGTAATTATTATCCTGAGTAGCTCAAAACTAGAAGTAGTAGCTAGGCCGAATAGACCTTGGGTATACTTGTAATCTATGCCTATTATAAAATACAAGCCCATGATTAACCCAACAATTGTTTATCCGCTTCCTGAATAAAAAACAGAAAATGAAAGTATACATGGGAAATCATGGTAAGAGGCTAAGTAAGTACATGCTTGAAAGGAAACATAAAATTCCAAGAGATATGCTGTTGTTAAAGCCTATCCGGATGTTATTTATGAAATTGGGTGTATGATTAGACCCTTGGGCAGTCACCTCTACAGTCACCATTGCCAAATCTGCAGGCAGCAAAACTAAAACCACCACCTAAGAAAATGGGCAGGCTTCATTCAGTCAGTCGGACATCATGGCTCTGACTGTACTTAAGACTGCAGTTCCTTAGCCCTCGCACTGCTAGACCAAAGGACACAGGAAACTGTTTTTGCTATAGAAGCTGCCCTATGCACTGTAGGCCTTTCATGAGCATCCCCATCCTCAGCCACTAGGCTACTAAAAGCTAGGACCACTTCTGCCCACCCCAACCACAACAGAACAATCAAGGCTGACTCCACGTGTTGCCAAGTGTCCTTAGGGGACAAAAGATTCTGAGTTCAGAAATCTAAAAATGATTCCAGTAAATCCATTATAGTCTGTGCCAAAGTGAAAAAGAAACTGGAGGCTGCTGGCTATATAGTTTCAATTTCATTTAAACTTGGGTCTTTCCAACAAATGGTGTTGTGAAAGCTGGCTGTCCGAGTGAAGAAAACAAGGATGATTTTACAGTCTGTGCATAGCCTGGGACTACATCTTGTCACGGTGTTTGATTTTTAAAGTTTCTGTTTGCATTGTTGTCTCGAGTTTTATAAAATGTTTCTAAATAAATTTTGGGTTGGAATTAGAATCATAACTCTTAGGTATCAGGAATAGCCCTAAACACACTTCTGGGATTTTAGCCTACAAATTTCTGTACAGCAGAACTCAGGCTTTGAATCCAAACAATGAACAACTCTGAAACATGTTGAATATTTTACGTACATAATGTCATAGCAAACGATCCCCCAAATGTAAATTTTATGCAACAAAAAGCATATTCATTTTCATCTACAAGTTTGGTAAAATTATACATACACCATTGAATTATCTTACATTTCTCCATGGTTTATTATATTTATAAAATCAATTCAAAACAGACTAAAAATCTAGCCCAAACTATAAAATCCTTATAAGGAAATGAGCGGGGAGGGAGCTTCATGACTTTTGGACTTGATAGTGATTTGTGGATAATGACTTCAAAGGTAAATACAAATGAATTAGAATACATCCCAGATGGTTAATCATAATTATCAACTTGATTGGAGGGAGAAACACCTACACTAGTGAAGAATATGCCTGGTATGTCTGGTCTGTGAAGGTGTTTCCACAGACAGCTAGTTTGGAGGTATCTGACTTAACCAGTGAATGGCTGCCTTAAAAAGTATAGCGTGATGGGATTCCTGACAGTGGAGAAAGGTTAGAGGTGGGTCACTGGGACTGTGCTCTTGACATCTCTAGCCTGCCTAGGCCATTTCCCACATTCCTCTTTTCTCTGCTTCCTGAACACCATCCAGGGATCTGTATTTTTGTGCCAGGCCTTTCAGGCTGTGATGAACGGCATTTCTGAAAGTTTGAGATGTAATAAAGCCCCTCCCCGAAGATTTTTATCAGATATTTGGCCACAGTGATACAACAATAAATAAAACAATAAAGAAGTTTAAAACTGCTATGTGTCAAACAAACATGATGAATAGAGTAAAAATATAACTATTGACTAAAAAGATATTTGCAAATTATGTATATGAATATGACCAACATTTACAAGATACAAAGATATCTCACATCTGAGTAAAACAAAAACAAATTAAGAAGCATGTGGAAAAATATATAATGTCATTGTTTATGGGAATGCAAATCAAAACTACAGCAATATTTCTTCACATATTTATTAAAATGACTACAGAAAAAAGAGAGAGAGAGAATAGCACATATTGGCAAGGATGTGGAGGAATCAGAGCCTGGTGCAATTGTCAATTGTCCATTGTCCAGTGGTGCAGCTGTTATGGACAACAATATGTCATCCCCTCACAAAATTAAAAGCTGGATTGTGATAGGATCCAGCAATTCTATTTCCAGGTGCATGCTGCAAAGAATTGAAAGAAAGGTCCCAGATATTTGAGCATTCCTCTTTATAATAATATTTGTCACAAAAAACAAAAAGATGACAGTAATCCCAATGTTCATAGCAAATAAGATAATAATAATAAATAATAATAATAAATAATAATAATGATAATGATAAACCATCACCACCAAAATGTTCTTGTTACCAGAAGCCAGGGAAGAGCACAAAGCATAAGTTGTTTAAATGCTACCAAATTTTGCTTCTGAAAGATGAAAAACCTGGACTCAAGGTTCTCTGAATAAGATGAATGTATATATTACTGAAAAAAAAAAGATTATACACTTAGAGACAGTTAAGGGAGTAAATTCATATTTATATTTTACCACAATCCTACCTTTCAAATACCTGTATCATTAAAGAGCAATAAGCTAAATAAAGACAGTTCTTTCAAGCTTGAGAGTGAAGATTCCATGCCACCATCTTGAGAGTATCTGGGCCCTTCCCTTCGGTTCTGGGACATTCTAGATCTCTGAAAGGATAGCACTCTTTTCTCTCCACTGTCTAGTGTTTCAGTTCATAAACTTTGCTTCTGCCTATTTCAAATAATTATTGCACTCATCCCTGATCGAACTGTAAAATAAGCAAACACTCAAGGAGAAGCAGCTATGAATGAAGCATGAGGCCTAGGGGAGGAAGAGCATCATGTTCTAGAATGTGTAATTCCAAACAACTGGACAGTTCAAAATTGTTTTAGAATTAAGCCGTTCTGAAGCTAAGCCCAGACACTTGGTTTAAATTCTGGGCTGGCTGTTTGCTAGCTGTGGTCCTTTCGCTTTCTTGTCTCAATTTCCCCATCCTTCAATGGGACTGCTGATAGTATCTAAAGTCATTGATTTGAGTTTATGAAGCTAGTGGCACACAACCAGCCATAAATAAGAAGCTCAATGATGCTTGCTAAACACATCCGTAGGCTGTACTCTAATGACATAGCAAAGGACTTCCTAGGAATGAGGGACTCTGGGTTGCACTGCTCCCCAGGGTACTACCAACGTAGCAAAGAGGATCCCACTTGTTTGGCTACTTCATGAAAATGTTCAAATCCCTGAAAATACTCCTCCATGTGTGATGACTGAGAACAGATTGTGAAATGACGAGAAACTATGACGACTGCTCAGTTCCCTTGGACTGGGCTCAATGCAGTTGCTTCTCCTGCAGCTTTAAACTGCACAGAGGCAAGTGGGAAGTGTGCCTGTTGTCATGGTGTGCGTGCTATGATTGTTTTGGAAGACAAATGAGGTGTTTCAATCAAATCTTATTTCTAAGTTTAGAGAAAGGGGGAGAAAGAAAGAAAGAAGGGAGGGAGGGAGGGGAGAGAGAGAGAGAGAGAGAGAGAGAGAGAGAGAGAGAGAGAGAGAGAGAGAGGCAGAAGCAAGCACAAATCCAAAGTTGAAGAATATCTGCTCTGTCAAACTGGAGCCATGCGTAGAATCACAATGACGGTCCAGGCATGAACCTGAGCTGCATTACAAATGTGAAATGTTTTTACGAGGACCAGATGGAAACAGTAAATGTCCAGAGAATTCGAGAACATGTTAAAAATGAAAATCCCCATCCGCACACAATAGCCATGCCTGATGTGTGCTACTGCAAAACTGGGAAATATTTAGCACATAAACTCTCCAGGAGACTGCTTATCATTGAAAACTAAGCAGGCCTTAAGAGTTCCCAACTGGTGACAATTTGGCTACAATTCTCTGGCACTGAAGCTTAGACGACAGCAACTTGACCTGAGCAAAAATTGATAAGACATAATACTTGATATTTATCATTGTTTTGATACAAGAAACTAAACAATGGTAAACTCTAAATCTCAAACTTGACCAAGACCCTAGAGGTTTTAATTAGTATAAGCTGGAAAAAAATCACATATTAATTAATTACCTTCATATTTGAAATGTTTTTAAATTGGGTTGTTTTTTTATTTGCTAATTTCTTTTGTGCATCTGTTCACACTTCAGAAATATCCTAATTGTTTGACAAACAGTATGTGTGTGGGTTCCCTACAGCCTATAATTTCTGATGTTATATTATTAGATTCCTCTCTGACTGCCAATATCCGAATGGCAAAATCAGGAACAAAATAAGTCTATCCCAGATGCAATGAAAAAGCAGCTCTCTCAGTACTGAGACACATAAGAGCCCCAGTTCAGCATCTGCTTGCCAGTTGTCATGAGATATGGAAAATAAATGGCCTCTGTCCTCAAAGAGGTTAGCTTAATAAAACGATGCCTGATATTTATTACCACACAATGCCCTTCAAATGACATTTCTACCATGGTAAAAAAGAAAAATCTCCATGCTGCTGCTGTTGTTTCAATGACCTGGCTGCAGCAGACAGACAAAAAGATATTGATGATTTTGATTTATGTATTTCAATGGACAAGTCTCTGACCATTTACTCAGTAGGGATTGTTTTCATTACCGTGTTGATGACATAAGAAGCCCTGATCCAGTGTGAGTCAAAGAGACATAGTTATGGTTAAATAATAAATATTCACCAACTACTGCTCTGCAGGGTAAAAGACTGACCCAGCTTTCTATTCATAGAAATAAGCTAAAAGGTCTGTGATTCTTTCAGGATGTGATACTACTGAATGAATGGGAGGGACAGGACTTATCTGTAAGGTATGGCGAGGATGATTACAACAGGATGTCAAAGATTTATATAGAGAATATGCATAAAATATATCTGATAAGTATATCTCATAGTGAATGAGAATTTAGGAAGTTGTCAATATATTACTTTTTTAAAGGAAAAAATAAATATCTGTTTTGTTCTGCATGTCAGTTATCTGATCTAACTCTCACATGCACACATTAAATTTTATTGCATAGTGAAGAGAGTGGAGGAAGACACTTAGCATTTGACTAATAGTGCTCTTCGTATAAGATCACTTTCCATGGCTTCCTGTCACGTGTTTGTTTGTGTGTGTGTGTGTGTGTGTGTGTGTGTGTGTGTGTGTGTGTGTGTGTGTGTGTGTGAGAGAGAGAGAGAGAGAGAGAGAGAGAGAGAGAGAGAGAGAGTTATAGCATACATATGTTACTTTTAAACATAAAATTACCACTTTGGAGTGGTACATTTACCATTTTATCTGTCATACTGTATCTTAAAAGTCTCATTTTTCCTGTTTGAGTTAACTTAGGAACTCGGCTCTTCAAAACAGAAGGTACCCAAACAGTCAGAGAACACAGAGTCCTGTGCAAGATTTCAGGATTCCTAGCCTTAGCAATTAGAAAAATGGAATTGCATCTCACTGTGATGGGAACCCTGGGACCAGCGAAGGGCAAAACCTATGATAGGAATTTAGAAGTACTGAATGTTACCTGTGCAGAATCTGGTAGATTTAAGGAAGGATATGACTATAGTTAGAGATGTGGGGATCGTCATCATATGGATGCTGATTAAAATCATGTGTCTAAGACATGGTCTATGCAGTGAGTGTAGAGAACGACAAACCAAAACTTGACCTACATCCTTCAGGGCATCTCAACCTATAGAGCTTTGAGGCCATGGCAAATCAGACGAGAAAACAGGAAGAACAGCCAGTCTGTTTAGGATTGACACTAACTCCCTGACAAACAAGCTGAGGCGGTGCTCAGCAAAGTGGGTGATCCCTGTGTCTCCGCTGTGGGTGGAACTCAGTGTAGAAGGAAAGCTAGCCAAGACGCCTGGTGCACACACACCGAAACCTCCAAGCTTGCAGTAGCAACAGGAGGAAAAAACTGTTTAGAAATCTCTAACAGGATTAACTTCAGGGGAGGGAACTAGGAGAGCAGTGTGGGAAATTATGAGGTATCAGAAATAAGATAACAGATGGAGGATCTCACAGAACCACAGAGTGCCGTACAAAACACAGGGCTAGCAGATCTGTGGACTGAGACAAATCAATAGCTGGATCGGACACTGGTGATGTGAGGACATCAGGGACAAAGGTTAACCCTCTTAGATGACTTTTTTTTTTTTTTGAGAAATTAATCACTCTGGAGTCTGGAGTACTGCTAGCAAGAGACAGGCTCTGTAAGCAGATAGTACATGCTTATCATCACAGGGGAACAAAACAATAGTGTGTGGTCAGAGGAAGAGATGCAGACTGTAGTGGATGGAGGGTGAGAGGTCTGCAGATACGGGAGGTGAAACGGGCGGGCGGTTCACTTAAATGAAAGGGTGAAAGAAAGACTGAAGAGATGGCTGACACAGCTCCATGCCTGAGGCAGCTAGATGCCTTCCATTTCCCTCTACAGAGAGGTAATGTATGGAAAGTGTCCTTTGTAATCTTCCAACACATTTCCCTTCATACTTTCCAATCTGTCAGATTCTATAAGCAGAGATTAATGTTTCCCCTGTAATGTTTATTTCCCTAATAGACCCATACACTGAGCCTCCTGAGTCAATTATGCTTAACTAGATGCCAGGCCCTCACTGTAAGGAGACTCTCAATGAGGAGATGTGTGATTATACTGGATGTCTCCCCACAAAAGTTGGGAACTTAGTTACAAAGGAGGTGAACTGGATTGTGGTCATTGCCAGAAATGTCAAAATAAATTACAACACATAGGCCAACTCTTAGTTGCTTAGTATCCTGGTTGCCTAGTATCAAAAAGCCTCATATCCCTAGTTATAAGTGGAGAAGTAGAGAATTAGCTAAATGATAGAAGCATGTGCTATAATCCTCCTACTCTTTCCCCCTTTCAAATGTGGAACAGTTTACATATTGTTATTGTTCTCTGCCTTGGGAAAGATTTCATCCTCTACTCACAGTCGCAGACTACCTGCTTCCTGCTAGTGCTCCAGATTCCACAGTGATTAATTGCCCAGGAAGATGTTTACCCTAACAGGAGCAGATTCGAATCAAAAAGAAAGAAGTGAAAATGAAAAACACCATTTAAAAATGTCAAACATGCACAAATTCAGCAGTGCCATCAGAATTTTGAAACAGGGCTGGGAGATGTTTCGGTGGTTAAGAGCACTAGGTATTCTTGCAAAGAACCTGGGTCCAATTCCCAGCACCCACATGGTGCTGACAGCGGCCCATACCTGCAGTTCTAAGGGATATGATGGCCTCTTCTGACTTCATAGGCATCAGGCACACACACAGTATACAGATATAAAGACAAGAGAAACAGTCACATATACAAAACAAAAGGACAGAGAGGGTGCAGGAAGACCCCCCAAAGCACAAAGTACTTGGCAAAAGCCAAGTTTTCGATCATTGCATAAATGAGGGTTGGAGAGGTGATTCAGTAGTTGAAATTACTCATTGCAGAGGATCGAGTCCTGTTAGCCTCAGCCATAATGGGCTTCACACAATCACTTGTAACAGTAGTTATAGGAGATTCAATGTCCTCTTTTGGTCTCTGCAGGCATCTGCACATAAGTAGTGCACATATATACATGGAGACACACACCACATATATGTAAGAGAAAAAAGTATATTTTTAAAAAATATGACATAAAATGCATATGTGACTAATGTAATTGAGTAATTATATATTAAAGCTGACAGCATTTTAAAAAATACGCTGAGCATAAAACGTTTTAGAAGACTTTTATGTTTTCCTGAATGCCTGTCATGTTTTGCAGACAACTAGACCACTGTGCAGATACTGATATGTAATATCCATGTCTTCCTATCTAGGGTAAAGGTGGCAGAACAAGTATGCACCAGACCGCAATTGGTATGATTGCACCCAGCACCAAATGTACGTGCATGCTAAGTGGACATTTGGGATTTAACCACCTTACAATTGAAAGCCTCCGTGGATGTATCTGTTGGGACTAGGCTCCACAGACTGTACATTTTGATTGGTTGTGGTTTTCTGCAAACCAACTCGTACACCTAAGGCTTGGGAAACAGGGCAGAAGATGGGATGGAAAGATTGTAAAAGCCAGAGGTTCAGGGGGCTTGCTATGAAATTGTGTCTTCTAGAAATACTCAGAAGCAACAACCATAAAGTCTTACAACCATGACTGTCTAAACATGAGCTGAACAAGGATAATGACAGAGGACATGCTAGCATGGATGAGGAAAGCCTACTAGGCCTCCTCCCGTCATGAGAACTGCAGGCAACTCAACAATACTGAGATTGGAAGAAACATTGTCTTGGAGAAGAACACGTGGATTATCCAATACCGAACCGTGACCCCTGGAAACTTTCATACAGGTAGCATTATCCAAGCTGAGCTAGTTGTTTGTTCTACTAAGGTTTGCATACATAGAAAGGCCATGGATTTGAAAGAGGGCATGGAGAGCCATATGCAAAGGTTTGAAGGGAGGAGAGAAAGGGGGAAGTGATGTAATTATAATCTCAAAAACTAAAGGAAATAATTTTTAAGGATGAAATATAAAAGCCCTCCAAGCCCTTAAATCCCAAGGAAGCACCGACTTATGAAAGTCGTACTTTCAAGATCTGCAAAAAGGTGGAATGGTTGCTTAATTTAATCCATAATTTCCAAACAGACTCCTAAAAATCAGATTTTTATTAATTTATATAGAATCAAAAGCTTGGCAAAATTCTGAAAAGTCCCCAAACTGTTTTCTTCTGGTCTATTTTATTTTTCCCTGCCATTAAGATTTCAGTTTATGCAAGTGGCCTCTTTCCAACGATGTGCTAGCGCATTTAAATAGAACCCTTTGTTCTAACCTTTACCTGCCTTGAAATTGGGAGGAAACGGAGCCCACCTGACCCGAGATAATGGGAGAAGGAAGTCTTTGTCAAGAGTGAAGTAGTAACCTTTATCTCTGCTTTCTTAAGTATTCTTGGAAATGACCAAGGAATAAAGAGCAATTTGATTTAAATGTTGTAAAGTCATCGGGATAAAGGTTAAATACAACTTACGCTGCAGAAACTATTAGTCACACGAGCTTGTTATTATCCTTCTGCAGGAAGCATGGGAGTATTATAAAGAGCCACTGGGTGGATGATATGCAAACATACCATTTACCCTCCTCCCTGTAGCCACACTGTCTTTGACTTGGACGAACCCCTACAGCAGCAACCCCACCCATCTTTATAGAAAGAGGTCTGGAACAATGTCCAAGGCTCTAGTGTTTGTTAGCAAATAGTTCTTTATACACAGCCCGCGTACAGCTACAATGCTGAAGTCAAGCATGTGGGACATTTGAATGTGAGTTCATCATTATCTTCAGCCCAGTAAATGTATATTCCTCCTTCTTCTCAATAATGCTCATTAATATTGTAAATAACACATTAAAAATGAAAGTAATAATTAGGTTGTATCTGTAATTTGTTGATTGGGAAGTTGAGGCTACTAAAGGTTAATTCACCATTCTCTCTCCACTCAAGACATAAATAAATAAAGGACAGTTTGCGAGTGGAGGCGCCAGCATGCATGTCTAGGGCTGTGACTCAGAAGCCGAGGCCTTTCCCACTGCCTCTTGGGGTAAATGGTCTTACATAAACAGGTCACCAGGAGATTAGATTCTAAGGATTCAGGAAAGCCATCTCAGAGGCATTTTGGTCCTTTGAAAACAGCTTTTTCAAAATTTAGAAGAAATTTCTGTTCTCAGCCTAAAGTAATAGTGTTTGGCTGACTTCTATTTTCACTGGTGGAGATAAGTATCAGTTTATGAAAAAAAAAAGGACAAGGATTTTAATATTGGGAGATTATTTACAGTCATTTGTGAGAACAGTGATAGTGATTATAACTCAGAACACATAGTGATGTTTTACATTAAAAAAATTTTTATTGGGATAAAGACACATAATATGGGCTCTTCCGATAAAGGAGCACCACATAAAGATAGGAAAAATCTACGGGATAGGAAAAGTGGGTTTAAGGTGCACTACAAGTTGCTAATAAAAGCTCACTCCATGGAACTACAAGCACAGATTGTTCAAATATTTTATATTACGGGTAAATGTTTACATAAAGCCAAACCTCAAATCACACAGGCTCTAGACACACACGTGGACTGATGTCTGCTTGTTACCTGTCTCTAGCCCAAGGTCACACTTCATACTTTATTCACATGAGTTCGTTTAATTTTCACAGAGTCCTAATGTGATGCAAAGAACATTTTTCCAGTTTTGCAGATATGGAAAGAGGAAAGAAGCTAGGTGGGACAGGATGCCCCAAACTTAGTGTCCTGTAAGAGATGGGGCTGAAACATGGATGCTATGCCTTTGAAGCTCACCAGCTAACTGGTCTCCATGCTATTCCAATAAATGAGAACATGTTAGAGAAACAACTGTGCTACAGACGAGCCTACCCAGGATTTGCGGGCTGGAGTTAGGTCAAAGGTCAACATTATCCACATGAACTTAAACTGCATTTATGGGTTTCAATGGTAAAATCCCAGTAGGGGTGACCTGGACAGTTGCAACTCTCATGCAATCTTTTGCTCTCCTTTCTGACCTCTCTTCAGGAGGCAAAAATAGCTTGGTGATGTGATTCCTGGATAACGTGCTGAGGTGATTATGGCACAAATAAGCCACAAGAGCACTCTCAGGTGCTTTATATTCTGACAAACTGCCTAAGCGTATTAATTTTGGAGAAAAATAGAAAAGGTGGGCAGGAAACATTTTGAAATAAATGAGGTTTTGACAATATTGGAATTCCTCCCAGGCATTTGCTCAGAACCCTATACTGGCTTTTTAGATGCAGGATCCTGACGTGAACAAGGCATCTTCCTGTGTCTTGTTTTCCCTTTTTGCTCTCAAGCTTCCTGGAGCCAAGTGGATGAGAGGACTTAAAAGTGGTCCTCTCCCTGCCTCCAGCGAATGAAACAAATGGCTTTGTAAAGCATACAAATGAAGCAAATGAAAACAATGAAATTTCATCAGGGCTATAAGCAATTCACTCTAGGTCTTCAGATAATTAGTTCATTTTTGATGTAATTTAGTTTGGTTCATTAGGATTTTACTATTACATGACAATAAATGAACGTTATTTTATTTATTTTTCTTTTTTTTTTTAGTATATTAAATGGTCACAGTGTGGATATCATAATATAATTCTTTGCAAAACCCCTGTGCATTTTAGCTCTCAAACGGGCACATTCCACACATGGAAATGCTATTTGCCTATTTGTTTGTTTTTGTTTGTTGAAACAGGGTCTTAATCTGTAGGCCAAGTTGGCTTAGAACTCATTATGTAGCCTAGGCTTGCCTGTAACTAATAGCAATCCTCCTGCCTCCACCCAAGATTTGAGATATCAGGTATGTGTACTGTACCCTGCTCAGAAATGCTTTTGACATCAGTGGACTGTGTGGAGCCAAGTCCTACCGGATACATCTACAACACAACTCCTGAACCTAAGGATTGGGGAACATCCTAGAAGAAGGCCTAGAATGATTGCTACAACTGGAGGACCAAAAAATGTATTGTGACATTGTGTCTCCTAGAGATGACAGGAAAGCCACACCCATGACTCCTCAAGATTACGGCAGCCTGGACAAGTCAACCCCTGAATAGTGATAGTGTCAATAGACATGCTAAAGCAGAAGAGGATATCACCTATCACCGGCCACACCCCTTGACAAAGAACTGCAGACCACAATGACTGCTAAGAAAGAATTCACCTCTCCCAGAGGTGAGCCCCCAATCTGTTATCTAATACAAAGTGGTCGGCCCTAGATCACACAAGTATAAGCCATGCCAAGTGGATAGAGCAGGTTGTATTTTCATATATTGATTCATATAAGAGACTATTGAATTGAGAACGAGTGAGAGGACACGTAGGGAGGGGCTTATGGAAGGACAGGGAAGAGTGTAAGTGAAGTAATCGTACTTTGATTTTAAAGATGTAATTTCAAAATGAAAAGAAAAAAGTGTGTGTGTGTGTGTGTGTGTGTGTGTGTGTAGAGATTGAATAAGACATTAAGCACATCTATGTGACATCATACTCTCTGCCACATACTGTAATGCAATAGAGAGATGCTTGCCATGTTAGATAGGTAGATACATTTTTTTTTCTTTTTTTTTGGAGCTGGGGACCGAACCCAGGGTCTTGCGGTTGCTAGGCAAACGCTCTACCACTGAGCCAAATCCCCAACCCCAGGTAGATACATTCTTAAAATTAAAATAAAACTTAATGTACTTGAGCATAAGGCTGTATGCCAAAAATTCCAGAGCACACAGTGACACTTAAACTCGCTACTTTGACTTTAGTTGAAATAGCACGCAGCAAAGCTTTGCTGTAAAAAGTAAGACCAAACATTTGCAGTGATAAAGCTCCCCTGAAGCCCAAGACGTTATACAATGGCCATTCTAATCCTACAAGCTTAACTGTCTTAGCCAAGAGTCTCAGACCTTCTTGGGGGAGGGGAGACATTTTAATACTGTAAACATCCTCATAGAAACGGTTTCAAGCACTCCAAACAAAACTTTATCTCTAGGGAACTTTATACACTATTGCAAATATCTTTAACCCTCCATTGTAACTGATTCTCTACTTTAGCTCTGGAAGCTAGAGCCACAGTGTGAGCATGATTTGTCTGTATGCTAACACTATGGTATAATGTGTTAATGGGTAGAAGAGAGCTCCTAGTGAACCATTTCAAATTATTGAAATTTAACCCTTTTCCTCCCAGGAGCCTCTCCTGAGAAAGCTGTTTCCATCTTTTTTTTACTTTCCCTATCTTCATTGCTGCTCATCTTAGACGCACATGATCCAGACGTTACAAATTATCTGGGCATTTCCACACCCTTCACGCATAATGACACAAATCTCTATTTTTCTCCACTCAGACTTGTTAAACTGGGATAAAACTCGGTCTGGGGTGGCTTGAAGTAATGGGAGGATATGATATCTGGTGGAGAATCTCCCAAAGGTTGTTCCACCCATGTTTATTATGTTTTGCTCAGAACAGCACCAGGACAAAATCAAATTCCTCTTGTTCTCCATCTCAAGAAACCCCCAAAGGGCTCCTGGCACACTGACCTCCAGGAAATATAGTGGGCAAGAAACTTTCCTTGAAGCCACATCATCTCCGGCTTTGTTTCCAATCTGTGTAGTGTGTACTAAGTCTGAGCTGTAAGGAGTGAGTGTGGAGCCAGGGGAGAAGGAGGTCAAGCCCAGCTGTACAGGGCAGCCATTACCTCAGACATTGCCTTTCTCACAGATCTAACCAGCATTCTCAGTACCTCTCAAAGCAAAAACACCTATGTCCCCAAAAGGCTATGTAGGCGGGTCAACAAATGATTTTAAAATTTTATATAACGGTATTCAGGTGTTTCTGGGCTAAACAAATTACTACAAGTGAAAGAGGTCCCCAAACCTTTAAGTAAGTCAGGAAAACAGAGGGGTGGGGGTAGGTGCAAAGTTCCACCCCTGATAAGGCTTTTTCCAGAGGACAAGGGTTGGCATGGTCTTCACCCTGCAAGTTATGGGCTCTAACTTCTGGGATCTATAGGTAGATCCCATAAAGAGCTCAAACTGTTGTAGCTGTTGCTTGAATGTTGTCATGTTACTTAAGTACAGTATATTGGTAATTAAGTTCTCGTTACAGAAGATATAAACATGAATGACATTACAAAACACGGCTCCATTCCTACCTCTGTCAGTTAATGATTGAGATCCCTAGAATTCCTAAGCTAAAGCACAACGTGTCCTTTCTGTCTAGTGCACAAAAAAATAGCCACATAAATAAGTATTGATTGTTCAGTGCTACAGAGAAGTATGGCTTCACAGCACTACACTCTAGGTAGTATAACTTGTGTCCAGTGGCTTAGTGAACTGGTTCACATGTAAAAAATTTACCCTACAGGGAGTGGCTACAATGGAACTGCAGCTTCCATATCATTGAGCAAAAAGCAGGAAAGAAGGGACCACCTCTATTAAGAGGTGAATAGAGTAAGCATGGTTGTAGGATAATTATCATCTATATTCCTCACTCCTACATCCCACCTTCATACCAGGCTAAAGGAAACAGGCTCTAATAAAAGCAGGAAACAGATCATACTTGTGCATTCATTTAGGAAAAGTTAGCCTTTCTTGGGCTATAGAGCACTTGACTAGTATACAAGAAGCCCTGGGTTGAATCACAGAGTTACAGAAAATGGGTCTGGGGATACAGCACGCTGGAGGTAGAGGAGAAATTCAATGTTGTCCCTAGCTACATAGATATCTCGAAGTGGTATCTGTCTCATGGATGAAAGAATGAACAGAGGGAGGAAGAGAGGGAGAGGAAAGGAAGGAAGAAAGGAAAGAAGAAGGAAGGAAGGAAGGAAGGAAGGAAGGAAGGTCAATGGAAACAAAAGAAAAGAAAAAAGAGAAGAAAAGTCAGCCTTTCTTAGGATTCCTGCAATACAGAAAACAGCGGAATCTGCCCTCACTCATCTTAGCAGGGGTGGCAGACAATGGGAGGAAAAAGCAACAATGTAACAAAGAAGCAGCCTGTAATGCATGCTCAAGTAATGATAAGTGTCAAGCAGAGAAATAAAGCTGAAGAGGAGCTGGGAGGTGGGAAGTGTGCAATTTTAGAAGGCAGGTGGGTTTCAAAGGCTTTCTGGGGTGATTTTTGTGAGGAATCCAGATATTGTAGAGATAAGGGTGATAGGCCCCCCCCCCCCGTCAACATCCACAGCACTCACCTTGAAGGCAGAAGGGAGCCAAGTGTGGAACTCAGAGACAGGCTTGGCTTCTCAAGAGCAAGGAAGGCTCAGCCAGTTAAAGGATAAAGGTGAGGCCATGGTCAGTGGTGGCAAGGTGATGTAACCCTTATAAACCACGCTTAGCTTTTCCAAGCTTTCCCCATGGACTATGGGAGCAGGCAGGCAACAGCCAAATTTCCCAAGCCTCTTTCTAGCAAGAGCACTTTACCACTGCTATACAAGCGCTAATATACTGGTCTTGGAGATTGTGAAAGAGGAGGAAGAATCTACTGACAAAATGCTTGCCCTGGTTAGAATAAGAGACTAAAGCTACTTAAAAGCTTAAGTTTTCATGTGCATTTGATTCAAGTTCTAGACTAGGGCAGTTTCTGAAAAGATGAAATGGGAATTTATACTTAAAACACAGCACAAATAGCCTCCTGGGAAATCGGGGCAGTACTAATGGGGTTTTCCAGACACGCCATCCAGACACGGACCTTGACTAGGATTACTTGATGCTTGCCTGTGTAGCCAGTCCCCTGAATAACATGTAGGTGATAAATGCAAGTGATACAGAGTTCGTATTCCTTCCTTCCATTTACCATAAGCAGTAATTGGCGGGGCCATAAAGAATGTCACAAACAGCTTCCAGTACAATCAGAATCCATTATCTCTTAAATGCACATCCCCCTTTCCCTTTTGCCACTAATCTCACCCTTCAACCCATTCTTTATACTGCCTGCAAAGTATCTCTTCAGAGTAAAAGGAACACGAGCAATCTCCTCCTCACTGCTTGGCAGTGACTCCTACTAAGGGTAGGCTAAAGTACCAAGTCATGATCCTGGCAGTGAGGAACAAGAGTGTAGCTCCAATTGACTCTCTCTCTCTCTCTCTCTCTCTCTCTCTCTCTCTCTCTCTCTCTCTCTCTCCTTTCTTTGTTCTTTCCTTCGTTTCCCCCTTCCCTCCCCATTCCCCCTTCTCTTTTATTCTACTTTTCTAATATTCCTCATCTTTCATCATTGCCTACAACCTCAATAAGACACACACACAACTTGACTGTGTTTAAAATCTTTTCACAACACATCCGCTTGCATGCTGTGTAACTTTAGGCAAATGATTTCTACTCTGGCCCTTATTCTTTGGCAAAAGAAGAAGAAGAAGAAGAAGAAGAAGAAGAAGAAGAAGAAGAAGAAGAAGAAGAAGAAGAAGAAGAAGAAGAAGAAGAAGAGGAAGAGGAAGAGGAAGAGGAAGAGGAAGGAAAAGGAAAAGAAAGAAAGAAAGAAAGAAAGAAAGAAAAAGAAAAGAAAAGAAGAAAGAAAAAGAAAGAGAAAAATATGTTACAAGTTGAGCTTTCCTAATCCAAAAATCCAAAATCCAAACTGGTCCAAAAACTTAAACTCTCTAGGCACATGTAGGAACAGGTATGCCAACAGAAACAAACAAAAAGTCTCACACTATGGAACTTTATTTGAAGTAGAAAAATTAATATATGTATTCATACATATGTTAACCTTCATGTTATGTGTATAATACACATGGAAGGGAAATGAATTTTGTGCTTAGACTTGAGTTCATCCTCAAGATAGTTCATTATTTATATGTAAATATTGCTGCTTTTTAAAAATCTAAAGTATTTTCAGCTCAAACACTTCAGACAAGAAGTACTTAGCCACTATGCATAACTCATAAATACATTATGGAGTTAAACATATTTAGAACAATGTCAAACACATTCAAAATCCTGAATTAGAATAGTACTGTCAGGTCAAAAACATACCCCACTCTGTATCAAAAGGGCAGGCTCAATGACTCAATCCAAAATTGAGTCTAGGCCCAGATCAACATGGACAATAGGAGGATTTATGGTGATTAGATAAAAGCCAGAATTCCTCAGAAACTTGTGAAACTGGTTTCCATCTGTCAAAAGAAGTCATTTCCCTGAGCTCTGACAGAAGAGGCACATAGCTCCACTGTATATACCTGTAATTGTGCATCAAAGCCCATGCCAGCCTCCAGGCTCCCTCAGTCCCTAGTCCCAAGTTCTAGTTACACATTTCAATACCTCTACCCTGACCCTCCTCTCTTTCCCAGATACACTGTTTGTACTTTTTATAACAGCAGGTTTCCCCCTCCCCACAACCCCTGCTATTCCCATACACACCCTCTCCTCTCCCTCTCCCCTCTCCCTCCCTCCCTCCCTCTCCCCTCTCCCTCTCCCCCTCCCCTCCCTCTCTCCCCTCTCCCTCTCCCTCCCTCTCCCCTTTCCCATTTCTTGCTGTTCTCCCTTCTCTCACAGATAGACTTGGCCATGTTGAATCTGTTTCTCTTTCCCCTTTCTCTGGACTCTTCCAGCTGTTCCTGGATAATTTCTCTCTCCCATGTATAATAAAAACCTTAGTGATACCATGGCATGGTTTCATCAGCAGTTTCTTTACTGTAGATGAGGATGTACAAGTCCTTCACAGTTTGTTTCCTTATAATTCTTTTCATGGCCTGATAAAAGGCTCTTTCTGCTTATTCTTTGCCAGAAAAATCCCTATTTGCTCTTAAGACCCAACTTTAATAGCATCTCTTCTATACATAAACACTAACGCATGGCGTGTTTTCTATTGAGTCCAATGACAATGATCAGTACACTTCTGTGACATTTTTAACACTTCACTGATTATTTATCGATGAATATTTTTATCTTCTGGCTACTACATGAATATTTTAAAAGTAAAAATTTCTTCTAAGTTCGTGTCTTCTAATACCCAGATTAGGGCATATGAGGATTATTTCTCTTCAATCAATAAACATATTCAAAATTAATGTCTCTCAAACATTTTCAATAAATTCCAGGAAACAATCAAATTGAATAAAACATTCTACACAAATTCAGTGGATTAATTTGAGAAAGTAGGGCTAAACTGCATCCTGCAGAAAGGGTGTTAGAATAATATTGCATTTTATTTTATATATAATATATTTCTCTTTTAATCTCCATTTATTTCAGCATTGTCATTAGAGTATTAAACAACTTTGGGTTTGATTACTTTCATACTTATGTATTAGATATGAATTACACATTTCATAAACATTGGTTAAAGTAAGTATTCTAGCTGTTGTTTGGGCAACTTGACAGATCCTTTTGGGAAGAAAGAACTTCAGTTGATGAAATGTCCCCACTAGACTGGCCCATGGGCAAACCTGTGGGCCATTTTCTTGGTTAATGATATATATATGGGAGGACCCACATTGTGTGTAGTATCACTCTTGGGCAAGTGGTCCTAGATTGTACAAGAAAACAGACTAAGTAAGCCATGGGGAGCAAGCCAGTAGGCAGCACTTCTCAATGGTATTAGCTCCTACTTTCAGGTTCCTGCCTTCACTTCTTCTAAGTGATTGCATATGTCCCAAGAGTTGAAAGATGAAGTAAATTCATTATTGAATAATAAGATAATTCAAATTACTTCCATATTTGAGATGGTGTGAACACGATATTTTGGGATCATGGTGTTTGTCACAATGATAGAAACCTTAACTGAGACAATAAGAAATCTATCTTTTAATAATGGAAAACTAAATTGGGAGAAGAGGAATACAAGCTTTCTCCCATAGTATTCAATAACTAAAAGCATGCTGCTTTTGCTTGTAAGCATGGACATATAGGTATTGAATCCCATTGATATATTTCCTATTCTAGAAGGCAGCATTTTAGGAAGTAGCTAGGATTTATTGGAGACCAGTATCAGTACACTACTTCCTGAAGGATAACTGATGACTGAGGAATGGCTCCAGCCTAGAAAAGATGGTTTAAAAAGTTGGACAACCGCAAGTGCCAGGCAAGTGAACAGGTTTTGTGATCAGATACTTTACACATGAGCATTGTGTTTCAAAAATTGTTACATTGGATATGAGGTCAAGGATGAATAAAACACCAGCTTGAGAGTGATACTGTCATATTTTGTACCTAGTGAGGCTGAGTAGTCCTAACACACACACACACACACACACACACACACACACACACACACACCACATCATTCAACAACAATGTTGTTATCTGTGTGGGGAGTCATAATTCAAAGAACTAAAAATTTGGAGTGTGGATCACAGCCAAATAATGAATAATGGAATAGAAATAGACAAAGAAAGAGAAGAGTCTTTTATATGTCTAACATGTTACCCTGAAAAGAATGCAAATAAAGAACTTAAGATAATATGTGAACATTATAATAAAGAACTTAAAATATAGTATAAGAGGGGAAATATAGATTGAACCTGAATTGTTTTTCATTTCTTCATAACAATTTATATAAGTTCATTTATGTAGGTTGAATAAGTAAAAACAAAACAACCTCTTGATAATCCTCCCATTCAAGCCCATTATCACCATACTTTTATAAATAGCTAGTGAGGGGAAAACAGGATATATACTATGTAAAAATTAAATCAGTTGAGTCAGAGGAATACTTTCCAATATCTGTAATATAAAATGGCAAAGTGCTATATACTGAGTGGCATTATTGGAATTTTTTTCTCTTCAGTTTTCAAAGTAGGCCAGAAGCCCATATTCAAAGATGGAGCAATGTGGTTTTGCCCAAGGGTAAGAGGGAGCAGTAAGATAATTATTCAAATTTATTCCAGATTTGGGTTTGTATAAACAAGATAATTAACGACAACGCTTTGAACATTTACTCTTCTTCGGATATTTCTAAAGTTTCCAGAATCAGAACTATACAAAGGTGCGGTAAATCTATTGATAAACCCAGCTTCACAACTCAGGTCTCCAAAGCCAGAGCTGCATGTCCATTTCATCAAAGTATGAAGTCTGAGAATAGCTAAAGAAAGACGAATGTTCAAAGAGTTAAGATGGGAACTGGACCCTCTGCATTGCTTAGCTTCCTCATGAAAATTACTTTAATCTTGTTGCAGAAATCAAAACAATTCAGTCCTCTTGAAAGACGTCTACTGTCTGCTGTAAAGTAATAACATGTTTTTCGGGACTTCTGAGTATGTATCTTAGAATTTCCAACTTAAGTGCATGGTCTAGAAAATGCCAATCATTAATTAGCTAAGTCTAGTTACACTTCATCATGACAGGGAGGCAAACTAAGGTGGGTGTGCTGAGCTTCCTCATACAATAAGAAAATGTAAACAGCATTGGGCTCCTGAGATCTGGGGGGAAATCATTCAAATACATAAGAGTCATATCTATTTTCTAAAAAGGGATTTTCCTGGCCTATTTCACGACAATAAACTTGGAAAATGTTAAGCATCTTACAAAAGATACAATAACAAAAGGAAACATCAATGTGTATTTAATCAAGAGCTGCAAACAAGTTGAGAATCAACTTTACTAAAAAAAACATGGAGGGGTATGTGAGCTGGGAGGAAAAGGAGGAACATAGTCGTACCTACAGATATTTTAGAAGTCTGATGATTAATGAATTCTTTATGCCTGTATTGCATTACATTATGCCAATGTCTTGTTTCTTTTTTTGGCAGTTGTGGGAACTTTTGTTTTAACTCATCTAAAAGATCATTTTATTAGCACAAGTAACCTCACATATCATTAAATTGTTCTTTTTGCAACTTGCAAGAAAATTTGTGTAACGCATGAGTAAAACTGGCGCTTTAATCATTCTAAAACTTCATTCTTTTGAAAAGAAAAAAAACATTAGTATTTATAGCTCGGTGCTTCTATCACATCAAGAATCTATTATAAGAAGAAGAAAGGTCACATTATTATACTCAAGAGCCAAAAATTGCACATTAATGAAAATACCAGAAATTTAAGAAGATTCTCCAGTCTTTGAAAATTATATACCTAAAACTAAAGGTCCTTCAAATCAATATATTGATTTATTATTTTTTCAATTAGTAAGACATATGCATTTATTCATTAATTAAATACTTTCCTATATATGTTCCTTTAATGAGAATTATATGCATGTTTATCTTCTTGTATTTAGTTACACCACTCAGCAGATTAGATATAAAGTCACATGTGTTGGAGGAGAGGCAAAGAATGAGAGAGAGGACTGCTTCAAATCAGTACATATTTTTACATGAATACCCTCGTTCTACAAATGCTATTACCATTGGTAGGTTTTGAAAAGTTAGTCACATGTGCTCTACAAGCAACAGAGAGAGCAATGAAATAACAGCATGCGATTCATCAAAACGACGAAACAATTCTTCAAGAAAGGATACCATACCACAGTCAGAGGCAAGAATAGATAGATCATATTTAACTATGTGAAGTATATGTTGGCTGAACATTGGCAATTCATCAAAGCGAGACACATCTTTCTATGGGTAACTATGATTAATCAACACATTGTGCACAGAGCAAGCACATTTTTCTGGCGAGGAGGAAACAACGCAGTGCATATTAATTTTCAAATATTCAGAAGCCTTGGTTGATTATGGTAGCTGGTACTCTAGCATGTAGGCACAAAATCACTGTGGGGATTACCTTAAGAAACCACTTCCTGCTTTTATTGTCATGCTCTGTGTTAACTAAGACTGAGGCACAAATACCAATTTGGAAGGTTACCTTAATTTGAAAGAACATGTCCCTTCAAAGAAACCTGAAGTGGCCCAGGTTTTTCAGGTCAAAGTAACTTAATGCCAGGGTTCTTTCCTTGTACTTCTTCACTGCGCTGCTTTAAGAAGGCCAGTCTAGTGCCTTTACAGTCCATGTAAAATATATGCTAGAGGTGGAGAGCTCGGTTCAGTTCTACAGAGTCACTAAACTCTTATACTTGGCGTACCTAAAGTATACATCATTTTTAAGTAACTTAAGCAATTTAAAATCACAGCTGACTATGAGTGCAACTTTGTAAGTGAGAACTTAGTTTCCTTATCCCCTGAGCAGTGTAAAGATAAAAGTTGGTAAGGATAAAGCTCACCCTGGTCTATGCCCCATACCCATGACAAAACAACATGTTTAATTAGGCTTTGATAAGTTATCTTAAGAAGTAGACTAGAATTGAGATGAAAATACCTATTCTTGTACCAAAAAAATATACACTGCTAAAATAATCGATCACAGAACAGAGATGAAACAAAAATCTTACTTTTAAAAACTCTCTCAATTCCCTATTTTCCAAAATACATTTTTTGTAAGCAGTCTTTTCGAAGAGTCTCCACAGTCAGAGGCTTATTTTATCTGGAAACAGCAGGTAGCACAAAGATATTTAAGCACACTGTACGCTTGTGTATTCTTAGCTGACCTACTGTATCCCTTCAACTCAGACGTGTGCTATGCATTCAGAACAAAACTCAGACATTTCTGTTTCAACCTTTCTAAATCACTGAGAACCCAAGAATCTGACGAGCACAGGGGATGCCATTAAGTCCCCTCTTACCATGTATGAGCCACAGTGAAGCGACGCCGCTGTCGGATGCTTTTATTCACCAGCAACTTTCTGAAAAAGCATGGTGAATTCCTTGGTGAACTGCGTGGAGAAATTTTGGGAGATGTAGGTCTGTTTCCTGGTAGCTTCGGAAGCTCAAGTTCCAAGCGCATCTGCTCCTTGAAAGTCTTTATGCAAACCTCAGATTCAGAAGCTGTAAGTTCTTTGGAAGAATTTTTTGCTGTCATGTCTCGTGTGGCGCGCTAGCTTTCACCATCCACAACAACAGTCTTGAACATAGCAAAGGCACTGCCGCAGGTTAAAAGGCTGCTGGGTCCGCACACTCGTCCTAGGCTAATTTGGGAAGCCGTGGTGGTTCCAATCCTGGAGCACTTCAGAGCAAGAGCAGCATACTGGGAGAATGGCAAGTCAGCCTGTCACAAGGAGCTTCATCAGGCTGCCTTTGCCTCTGAAAATGCGCCAAAGTGCTTCCTCTGTCACCAGCCTCCTTGTGGATGGGGCTGGTCTGCAAGTTACACACTGAGACTCACTGAATCCATTCAGCCGAATGTATCAACTCATGAAATATTCATGAGGGCTTTTGATAAATCCTTTATATGTATTTTTTTTTAAAGAAAACCTTATCAAACAAGCTTCATTAACTCAGACAGTAAGCAAAGCCTGGCCACCCAGTCACTTTTGTCTGCACAAAGGGCGGAACCAGAGGCCATCCAGCATGTGCTTTTAAAGTCTTCATTCAGAATTATCTTGCTCAGCAGTGCACACTGCCGTAACTCCGCCTATCAAATACTATTGGCCCAGGATTCTTTAAACAACTGGGCTGTCTCCCCCCCTGAAAAATCCCCTCCACTGCTCGGATTTGCACTGAATTTGAGAGGCTACTGTCTTCGGCACAGTCAAAACTGATTAAGTCAGGGATTGCCAAAAGCCTCAATAAAACAGCTTTTCAGATTTCATTTCTGAATCAAAGAGCTGAATTGCTGAAGTCCCCCCACCCCCTTTCCTTCTTCAGAAGATCCCAAACGACATCAGTTTAAAAAAGAAAAAAAAAAATGTCACCAAACAGGAAAACATTGGCTTTGGTTCATTCCCCCAAGGAATTTAAAACCTAATTTTTATTCCAATAAACATTACCCTCATTGTTCTCTTTACACTCATTGTTTGCAATCTGCCCACAGAAGCCACTCGACACCCAATGCAAAGCCTCTTCTGATGGCCAGAGCGCCCCTAATCTGAAATGGAAGTAGCAGCCAGGCAAAACATAGACCCCAAGTTAGGTACTGTGCGTGTTTTTGTGAATGTGCAGAGATGTGCACAAGGTGTATATGCCTGTGCCTGTGTGCACCAGAGAGTGAGTTTTTACATTGCTTGTGAGGTGCCATGTGGTCAGGCCATGTCTTCAATTTGGCTTGGCTTGGATCTTCTTTTCTTTTTTTCTCTTTTGTTTTGGGAGGTTGGGGGTGGGGTATGGGCACACAGCCTCTATATATTTAAAGGCACACTGAAGTATAAAGAGGATCATTGTACATTGTACAATATGTATTCACAATCATTGGAGCCAGGTTGATAAATGTGACAAATCACGCTAAGATTAGTCAGCTAGAGTGACAGAAAAGGAAAGATGCATAGTAGGACTTCAGTGAAAACTAGACTGATGTGTAAGGTCTTCCAGCTCTATAAAATCCCTTCACATGTCATACACTGAAAATGTGCTAAAGGTTAGAGGGATTAACAATGGCAGATCACTGCTTCTGTGTGGGAGCAAGGGATCCCACTATAAGCCTTGGGGAAGTGACTGGAGTTTAAACTACTGATTTCTAAGCACTACTTCAGGAAACTCATCCAGAATCTAAACAAGTAACTAAAGTGCATTGTGAACAAATGCACAACCACGGAACTTTAGACAGTACTGAATGATCATTGTTTAGCAAATGAATCCTCAAACAAGAAAACAGAGCCAGGGACCTGAAGAGACTCATCCAAGTCCATCCTGGTGACTGATGTCATCACATAAATCTCCCACTCAGGTTTCCTGACTCCTGGTAGCACTGTTTACTTCACTATAAAGTGTGTTTGTGTCTAGGTAGGCTTCAGTACAGCTTCTTGGGATCTGAAAGTATTTGAAGTATTTCGAGATACTGGCCTGAGATAAATGACAGATTGCTGGTGGTTTGGGGGAAGTGTGTTTAATGCTGCCTATTTGCTGAATTCTGCAGCAAGTCCTTTACCCAAAATACTATGATTTAAAACCGGGACCTGAGATTATATGATGCCATCATGATTCACAGTGACCTGTTAACAAAGATAAAATAGCAAATGGGACTCATTAAAGCTACTTCTCATAGTTAGTCTTCAAAGCTGACAAGATAAATAAGAATTTTAGAAATTTCTTCTCAGAAACAAATAATGGCAAATTTTTGTAGCCTTAATATGGTTAAGTGTACATTGAGGTTCTGACCAGAAAAAACTGCTTGTGTTACCTCTTGATGGCATTCCACATATGTGTCTTCAAAGCTACACAAACTTGCTAACCCTACCTATCCCAGAAGGAAACCAGGGTCACCATGAAGGTATAGAGTGTAAAATTTAAAAACTAATCAGACTCTTTGAAGGCCTGAATTTTTCATACTTATAGTATTTATAAATAAATGAGAAAAGAGGAGCTGGGGCCTTGAGGCCATGTCACCAGTGGTTCAGTTTTCTTCCCTTGAACTTCAGTTTCCCAGGAGTACCGTAAGTTGGGGACCAAGCCTTGTGGGGAGTGTTAAAGATTCAAAGACTGAAATTCTGTGCTTAACTGGAGGTCAACATGTAGAAGAATGCAGATCGATCCATGCTTATCACCCTGTACAAAGCTTAAGTCCAAGTGGATCAAGGACCTCCACATCAAACCAGACACACTCAAACTAATAGAAGAAAAACTAGGGAAGCATCTGGAACACATGGGCACTGGAAAAAAATTTCCTGAACAAAACACCAATGGCTTATGCTCTAAGATCAAGAATCGACAAATGGGATCTCGTAAAACTGCAAAGCTTCTGTAAGGCAAAGGACACTGTGGTTAGGACAAACGGCAACCAACAGATTGGGAAAAGATCTTACCAATCCTACAACAGATAGAGGCCTTATATCCAAAATATACAAAGAACTCAAAAGTTAGACCAAGAGGGAGACAAATAACCCTATTAAAAAATGGGGTTCAGAGCTAAACAAAGAATTCATAGCTGAGGAATGCCGAATGGCTGAGAAACACCAAAAGAAATGTTCAACATCTTTAGTCATCAGGGAAATGCAAATCAAAAAAAAAACAACCCTGAGATTTCACCTCACACCAGTGAGAATGGCTAAGATCAAAAACTCAGGTGACAGCAAATGCTGGCGAGGATGCGGAGAAAGAGGAAGACACTCCATTGTTGGGGGGTTGCAGACTGGTACAACCATTCTGGAAATCAGTCTGGAGGTTCCTCAGAAAATTGGACATTGAACTGCCTGAGGATCCAGCTATACCTCTCTTGGGCATATACCCAAAAGATGCCCCAACATATAAAAAAGACACGTGCTCCACTATGTTCATAGTAGCCTTATTTATAATAGCCAGAAGCTGGAAAGAACCCAGATGCCCTTCAACCGAGGAATGGATACAGAAAATGTGGTACATCTACACAATGGAATATTACTCAGCTATCAAAAACAACGACTTTATGAAATTCAGAGGCAAATGGTTGAACTGGAAAATATCATCCTGAGTGAGCTAACCCAATCACAGAAAGACATACATGGTATGCACTCATTGATAAGGGCTATTAGCCCAAATGCTTGAATTACCCTAGATGCCTAGAACAAATGAAACTCAAGACGGATGATCAAATGTGAATGCTTTACTCCTTCTTTAAAAGGGGAATAAGAATACCCTTTTGGCAGGGAATAGAGAGGCAAAAGATTAAACAGACACAGAAGGAATACCCATTCAGAGCCTGCCCCACATGTGACCCATATATATACAGCCACCCAATTAGACAAGATGGATGAAGAAGAAGTGCAGACCGACAGGAGCCGGATGTAGATCCATCCTGAGAGACACAGCCAGAATACAGCAAATACAGAGGCTAATGCCAGCAGCAAACCACTGAACTGAGAATGGGACCCCTGTTGAAGGAATCAGAGAAAGAACTGAAGAGCTTGAAGGGGCTCAGGACCCCATATGTACAACAATGCCGGGCAACCAGAGCTTCCAGGGACTAAGCCACTACCTAGGGACTGTACATGGACTGACCCTGGACTCTGACCTCATAGGTGGCAGTGAATATCCTAGTGGGAGCACCAGTGGAAGGGGAAGCCCTGGATCCTGCTAAGACTGAACCCCAGTGAACTAGATGTTGGGGGGAGGGTGGCAAGGGGGGAGGATGGGGGAGGGGAACACCCATAAAGAAGGGGAGGGGAGGGATCAGGGGGATGTTTGCCCGGAAACCGAGAAAGGGGAAGGGCACTCGGGATGTATATAAAAAATATTCAAGTTAAAAAAAAAAAAAAAAAAAAAAAAAACAGAGACAGAAGGAACACCCATTCAGAGCCTGCCCCACATGTGGCCCATACATATACAGCCATCCAATTAGACAAGATGGATGAAGCAAAGAAGTGCAGGCCGACAGGAGCCAGATGTAGATCTCTCCTGAGAGACACAGCCAGAATACAGCAAATACATAGGTGAATGCCAGCAGCAAACCACTGAACTGAGAATAGGACCCCCGTTGAAGGAATCAGAGAAAGAACTGGAAGAGCTTGAAGGGGCTTGAGACCCCATATGTACAGCAATGCCAAGCAACCAGAGCTTCCAGGGACTAAGCCACTACCTGAAGACTATACATGGACTGACCCTGGACTCTGACCTCATAGGTAGCAATGAATATCCTAGTAAGAGCACCAGTGGAAGGGGAAGCCCTGGTCCTGTTAAGACTGAACCCCAGTGAACTAGACTGTTGGGGGAGGGCGGCAATGGGGAGGGTTAAAGGAACACCCATAAGGAAGGGGAGGGGGGGAGGGAGATGTTTGCCTGGAAACCGGGAAAGGGAATAACACTCGAAATGTATATAAGAAATACTCAAGTTAATAAAAAAAGAAAAAAGAAACATCTAATAAATAAAAAGGAAACCTTCCTGTCTCCATGTAATTCTTAGCCTTTGGCACCTCAAAAGGAGAAATGAGTAATCCCAATTCATCAATTTATAAATATATACCCTTGTGAGTTCTTGAAAATTTCATCTATAGTATATCTCAGTGTTAGATAAATAAGTCACTGGAATCACCATCCTGTCAGAGAAATAGAAAGAATAAAATTACTTAGTAACAGACAATTATTTCTTATAAATATTGTGGTTATTTTAGTAACATTTCAGTATTTTCTAAGTTGTAAAGAAAGACCAAGTACTTATTATCAATGAAAATAGTGTTTTAATGCAAACATTAACACCATTTTAAATGCTTTAAAAAGCCACCACCACCTTTTTAATAGCATGGTTTTGTATAAAATAATTAGTCTTTTCTATTGATATCAGTGTAAAATTTGAACTTCCAAAGTTGCCATTGAATAAAATTTCTCTGAGTATCATTTTCAGCTGACCTTTGTAAAACTAAACAATTTTAAAGACCTAAAACTGAACTTCCTGTAGCCTTGCCTTAGTACAACACTGAATTCAAAAATAATAGCACTATAATTTACTATGAAGACAAAACTGAAGGTCTGAGACAAAAGAACATATTCACAAAATTTTTATGTTTTTAAAGAGTATAGTTAAAGCTAACAATATTAACAGTCAAATTCTTAATTAAGTCTTTATCTACTTCACTATCTAGCTCCTTCTTACCAAAACAATACGCCATCTGAGTAACACATCAATTCCTTTTCTTCAGCGGAAGGCCTGGTAATGAGAAGGAATTGTGTCAACAAAGGACTGTAGCCACTTCCAACTAGCAAACAGCTGGAATGCTTTTATGCAAGAGTATCAATACAAATTACAGTTTCAATGCTCAGAAACGGAGCTGGAGAATCATTCTAGCAGGAGTGAAAGAAACATAATGCCAGACGGAATACAAAAAAAGTTTCTATTCATCTTGGTAAAGTACAATTAACTGATACATATAAAGAAACTGCCACTGAAAGGGCACCACAGGAAGCATCCCTTTCCACTCAAGTGCTGCTACATTCTATCATGTGAACAGTTTCGTGCCTCCCTTCATGATAAACTGATGACATCAAAACCATTGGCATCCATCCTCTCTGGAATTCAGTTTCATTGTGCTATATTATAAACTTTTCTAAATGAAGTATAAGTGGGGGAAAGGAGGTGAAACTTGTAGGCACTGGAGGTAGAGCTCACCGGAAAAAGACCTTGCTTTGCATGCTCATGGCCCCAAGTTTGGTATTCAGTAACAAACAAGAGACAGTTGTAGTATTCTGGATTTCAAATACCATTGCAAGGCTTATTATTCTGCATATCTAAAATGTTCAATAGATAGTACATAATATCTGCTCACTTAACATACATTATTTTGTCCATTTTCAAATGAAAGCATTAGAACAACAACTGCATATTAGGAATGGTCAAGTAGGTACACCTAGGTCTGCATGCTCTATTGCATTGATGACTGTACTGGTTTAGTGCTACTGAAGAGACTGGTATAAATACAGCTAAAATAATACATGATGGAATACTTGCTTCCAGAGTGGGTCTGGTCCTATTCCAGGAATTTTATCTTCTCAAGTACTAAACGTCTTTAGTCTAAAGTGACCACAGTGATCATAATATCACTAAGGCTTTGTTGTTTTATCCATAGGCTCATATTTAATTACTCATCATTAGTGAAATAGTGTTCACCTGTGTAACCTGCATCCTGAGGAGCAAGATGGGAGGTTACATCATGGATACTGGGACAATGATATGATTCTTGGAGATGCATTAATCAAAAACAACTGCTTACTCAACATCCTCCAGTAGCTTCTCATAACCCAGAAGAAAATCCACAGAAACCTAAAGGGTCCCAATATACCTCTGCTCTGTTACCTGCAGTTCTTCTCTGACCTCAGTTCTGGATTCTTCCCTCTGGCTTCAATCTGCTCCAGAAACTTGGTCTCCTTGTTCAGTAAACATGGCGTGCAAGATTCCCTTTTGCTAACATATCTACATGGCTTAATTTCCTCGTCTCCTAGTGTCTATCCACATAGCATATGACTAAAGACTTCTTAGTCTTGACACAGCAATGACTACAATACTCTGTTTCCTTCTCTTTGTCAGTATTCAATATACTATTTGCTTGCTAATCTTCCTAGACTTTAACTTTTATGAAGGAAATTGCTTTAGTTTTTTCCATCCCTATAATCCCACTGTGGGAAGAATGCCTACCACGTGGTAAGTACTTCATGAATACTAATTGACTGAGGAAATGATTAATCTTTCCAGTGCAGAGTAAAATGAGGGAGGAACAGTCAAGCCAAAATGGGAGAAGCAACTGCTCTTAAATTTGAGAGAGTTCATGTTCTACCATTTTAATGATGTTTTTATTGTTTAAAATGTGAAATTTTTATGAATTCTTTGAGAATTTCTTGCAATAATATAATGAATTTTTATCATATTTATTCACCACCCCAACTGTTTTCAAGCCCACCCTTCACCTCTCCCAACTTCTTGTTCTTTCTTTTTTGTTTTAAAGCCACCAAGCCCAATTTGTGCTGCTCATATACCATGAGTGTAGAATCATCCAGTAGGTTGTGGAAAACCTACCAGAGACCGCATCACCAAACTTTGTCTCCTTCATTTCCTCAAGTTGTTATATCTGACTTATAAAACTTATACGTTTTTCTAAGTGTATTTTACTTAAACTGTGAGCATCTGGCCTTGTGTACTTCCTCATGTGATGCTTCTCTCAAAGATCCACACCAGGCCTGATCATGTGGCATTGGGTTGGTCTTGCTTCATCTTAGTTGAACAATAGTGGTTGGACAATAAATGGATGGTTTGGAATATGATTTGGACAATAACCAGTTAGTCCCAGGAATCCCTTTAGTTGCCTTTCTGTTATTGACGATTAGAAAATTCTTAATATAGTAAAAGTAGAGTCAGTATTTATGAGCAATATTGAGAGATATTTTGCCTAATATCTTGCCTAAGTTGGATTTTGTGTTTTGGTACCTACAGTCCTTCTTAAACAGTTGTGATAATTTTTTAAAATTATTATTCACATTCTCACTTCAGTATAAATGAATAATTCCAATGTTCTGTACCCTCTGCAGTTGGGTGGGTCCTGGTGGTACAGACTTGGCAAATGCTCTCTGCTCCGTGCTTTCTGGAGTGACAGAGTGAGGTGCCTCTTGTACTAGGTGCCTTCCATAATGATAGATACCATAGAAGAAAAGTACTGAGGAAATGTCTTTGTTTCCTAAGTCACTACACCTTCAAGTTACATTAGCAGTCACGAGTCAGATACCCAAAGTGCAACTTGTCTGCAGTGTAGATATTTGAGAGATACATGAAGAGAAGTTACTTCAGTTCCCAAAGATTATTCCAAACTTCCAACAAACATTCTATACAAGTGATCTCACATCAATGCTAGGGACTCCAAGGCATATTTGGGAAAGCCTTTTCCTCAAAAATTAGTTTTTAGCTTTTGTTTATGCTCTATACTGTCATCCATAATCTGTGATGGACTACAGTTTCAATGTCTCTACAGTTAAAGAGGTTAAGCATAATAATTACCTTTAGGAGTCCATGTCAGTGATACCACAGAGATCAACATAAGAGACAATCACAGATGGAAACACAATAGCATCCAAACCACTGTATTTCTCTTAGGAGAAGGATAGTATTTAAAGGGGCATTTGTTTAGGTTTTCAAGCTACTTCACAAAACAATATTTTCCTGATCAAGGTTTAGGGAGCTTTAAAAGGATACAAGTATGGATATCAAAAAAAATGATAAACAAATGAAGATTTAGGGTCTGTGGTTTTAGCTCAGTCACAGAGGCCCTGCCTAGAATACATAAAGCCCAGCATTTAATCCCCAACACCAGAAACAAGAACAGAAGAGCAAACAATAGGGAGTAGCATTGAAGCAGCCTCACTTAATGTCAAGATAAGATTAATAACTACAGACTGTTCATTGTAAGCTTGCTAATGTTCAAAATTCTCTAAAATCTACAACAACGATGCCTGCTACTTGATAGTAAAGAAAATGGAAGTTTGGCTGCCAAGACTATGGGCTCTTTGAATATAGAACTAATTCCAAATTATAAAAGTATATTGCTTCCTGTTTCCATCTTTGATTAGAGCTGAGTATGTGCCAGAGCTCTCTGTGCCCAATCCTGGAAGAGAGTTGATTGCCCAGGAGTGATGACACATGTAGGAGACTTCTGCTCAGAGGGACCTATCCAGAGCCCTCAGGATACAGGAACCAAGGAGCAGTGTGAGAGTGAATAGTTCCGGGTTTTTTCTGCACCCTAAGCTGACACTTTACCACAGTTCTTGGGACACAGATACTGCCAGGAGAGGGTTGGTCTCCTGGGAGTGCTGACACAGCTGAGAGCAAAGGAAGGTCAAGCCACTGTCAGAGACAGCAAGACCAGCTAACACCAGAGATAACCAGACATAAGAGGAAAGTGCAAGAACACAAGCAACAGAAACCAGGGCCACTTGGCATTGTCAGAAACCAGTTCTCCTACCACAGCAAGTCCTTAATACACCACCACACAGGAAAAGCAAGATATTGATGTAAAATAACACCTAATGATGATGTTAGAGGACTTTATGAGGGAAATAAATAAGTCATTTAAAGAAGTACAGGAAAACACAGGTAATCAGGCAGAAGTCCTTAAAGAGGAAAGAAAAAAAATCCCTTAAAGAATTACAGGAAAATAATATCAAGCAGGTGAAGGAATTGAACAAAACCATCCAGGTACTAAAAATGGAAATAAAAACAAAAAAGAAACCACAAAGGGAGACAATCCTGGAGATAGAACACATAGGAAACAAACCAGGAGTCATAGATACAAGCATCACCAACAGAATACAAGAGGTAGAAGAGAGAATCTAAGGGGCAGAAGATACCATAGAAAACATTGACATAACAGTCAAAGAAAATGCAATGTGCAAAATGCTCCTAACCCAAAATATAGAGAAAATCCAGGACATAATAAGAAGATCAAACTAGGGATAATAGGTATAGAAGAGAGCAAAGATTCCCAACTTAAAGGGCCAGTAAATATCTTCAACAGAATTATAGAAGAAAACTTTTGTAAACTAAAGAAAGAGATGCCCATAAGCATACAAGAAGCCCACAGACCTCCAAATAGATGGAACCAGAAAAGAAATTCCTCTGGTCATATAATAGTCAAAACATCAAATGCCCAAAACAAAGAAAGGATATTAAAAGCAGTAAGGGAATAAGGTCAAGTAACATATAAAGGCAGACCTATCAGGATTACACCAGATTTCTCAACAGAGACTATGAAAGATAGAAAATCCTGGGCAAATATCATACAGACCCTAAGAGAACACAAATGCCAGCCCAGACTACTCTATCTATCCAAAACTCTCAATTAATGAAGATGGAGGAACCAAGATATCCCATGACAAAACCAAATTTATACCATATATTTTCATAAATCCAGCCCAACAAAGGATAATAGATGGAAAACTCCAACACAAAGAGAGAAACTACGCCCTAGAAAAAGCAAGAAAGTAATCTTCTTGCAACAAACCCAAAAGAAGATAGCCACACAAACATAATTCAACTTTTAATAACAAAAACAATAGGGAACAACAGTCATTGGTCCCTAATAACTCTCAATATCAAAGAACTCAGTTCCCCAATAAAAAGACATAAACTAACAAACAGGATACATAAACAGGACCCAGCATTTTGCTGTATATAGGAAATGCACTTCAGTGACAAAGACAGACACTTCCTCAGAGAAAAAGGCTGGAAAAAATTTCCAAGCAAATAGTCCCAAGAAACAAGCTTGAGTAGCCACTCTAATATCAAATAAAATCAGATTTCAACCAAAAGTTATCAAAAAGATAAAGCAGGACACTTCATACTCTTCAAAAAAAAAAACCCACCAAGATGACCTCTCAATTCTAAATCTATGCTCCAAATGTAAGGTAACCCACATTCATAAAAGAAACTTTACTAAAGCTCAAAGGACAAATTGCACCTCCCACCATAATAGTGGGCGACTTCAACATCCCACTCTCATCAACAGAGAGATCATAGAAACAGTAACTAAACAGAGACACAGTGAAACTAACAAGTTATGAACCAAATGGATTTAACAGATATCTATAGAACATTTCATCCTAAAAAAAAAAAAAAAGAATATACCTTCTTCTCAGCACCTCATGGTACCGTCTCCAAAACTAAACATATAGCTGGTCACAAAATGGTTTTCAACAGGTACAAGAAGATTGAAATATCCCATACATCCTATCAGATCACTACACACTAATGCTGAATTTCAATAACAAAAAAAGAACAAAAAAACGCACATATACATGGAAGCTGAATGGTGCTCTACTCAATGATAGCTTGGTCAAGAAAGAAATAAGGAGAGAAATTAAAGACTTTTTAGAATCTAATGAAAATGAAGGCACATATACCAAAACATATGGGATACAATGAAAGCAGTGCTAAGAGGAAAACTCATAGCTCTGAATGTTTCCAGAAAGAAAATGGAGAGAGTATAAACTAGCAGTTTGACTGAACAATTAAAAGCTCTAGAACAAAAAGAAGCAAATATACCCAAGAGGAGCACATGGCAGAAAATAATTAAACTCAGGGCTGAAAGCAACCAAGTAGAAACAAAAAGGACTATACAAAGAATCAACAAAAACAGGAGCTGGTTCTTTGAGAAAATCAACAAGATAGATAAACCCTTAGCCAGAGTAACCAGAGGGCACAGAGAGTGTATCTAAATTAAGAAAATCAGAAATGGAAAGGGAGTCATAACTACAGAAATTGAGGAAATCCAAAAAATCACCAGATTCTACTACAAAAGCCTATAATCAACAAAACTGGAAAATCTCGATGAAATTGACAATTTTTCCAGACAGATATCAAATACCAAAGTTAAATCAGGATCACGTAAACTATCTAAACATTCCCATAACTCCTAAAGAAATAGAAGCAGTCATTAAAAATCTCCAAACCAAAAAAAGCCCAGGACTAGATAGGTGTAGTGCTCAATTCTATCAGACCTTCAAAGAAGACCTAATCCCAAGATTCTCCAAACTATTCCACAAGATAGAAACAGAAGAAACACTACCCAATTCGTTCTATGAAACTACAATAATGCTCAAACCTAAGCCATACAAATATCTAACAAAGAAAGAGAACTTTAGCCAATTTCTCTTATGAATATTAATACCAAAATACTCAATAAGATTCTTGCAAACCTAATCCAAGAACATCAAAATGATCATCAATCATGATCAAATAGGCTTCATTCCAGGGATGCAGGGATGGTTCAATATACAGAAATCCATCAACTTAATCCACTATATAAACAAACTCAAAAAAAAAAAAAACCTACATGATCATCTCACTAGATGCTGAGAAAGCATTTGACAAAATTCAACATCCCTTCATGTTAAAAGTCTTGGAAAGATCAAGGCCCATACATAAACATAGGAAAAGCAATATACAGCAAACTAGTAGCCAACATAAAATTAAATGGAGAGAAACATGAAGCAATCCCACTAAAATCAAGGACTAGACAAGGCTGCCCACTCTATCTCAATATAATACTTACGTCCTAGCCAGAGCAATTAGACAACAAAAGAAAGTCAAATGGATGGAAATTGGAAAAGAAGAAGTCAAAATACCACTATTTGCAGATGATATGATAATATACTTAAGTGACACCAAAAGTTCCACCAGAGAATTCCTACAGCTGATAAACAACTTCAATAAAGTGGCTGGATATACAATTTACTCAAACAAATCATTAGCCTTCCTCTACTCAAAGGATAAATGGGCTAGTGAAAGAAATTAGAGAAATGACACCCTTCATAACAGACACGAATAATATAAAACACCTTGGTATGACTCTGACCAAGCAAGTGAAAGGTCTGTATGACAAGAACTTCAAGTCTCTTAAGAAAGAAATTGAAGAAGACTTTAGAAGATGGAAAGATCTTCCATGTTCATGGATTAGCAGGAACATAGTAAAAATGGCCATCTTGCTAAAAGCAGTCTACAGCTTCAATGCAATACCCACCAAAATTCCAATTCAATTCTTCACAGAGTTAGAAAGAACACTTTGCAAATTCATTTGAAATAACAAAGAAACCAGAATATCTATTACTCTCAACAATGAAAGAACTTCAGGGGGGAATCATCATCACTAACCTCCAGCTGTATTATAGGGCAATAGTAACAAAAACTGTATGGTATCGGTACAGAGTCAGGCAGGTAGATCAGTGGAATAGAATTGAAGACCCAGAAATGAACTCACACACCTATGGTCACTTGATCTTTAACAAAGGAGCTAAAACCATTCAGTAGTAAAAAGATAACATTTTCAGTGAATGGTGCTAGTTCAACTAGAGGTCAGCTTGTAAAAGAATGTAAAACAATTCATTCGCATTGCCTTGTACAAAGCTCAAGTCCAAGTGGATCAAGTACCTCCACATAAAACTAGGTGCACTGAAACTAGTAGAGGGGAAAGTGGGTAAGAGCCTTGAACATGTATGCACAAAGGCAAATTTCCTGATCAGAACACCAACGGCTTATGCTCAAAGATGAAGAAATGACAAATGGGACCTTATAAAATTGTGAAGCTTCTGAAAGGCAAAGGACACTGGCATTAGGACAAAATGGCAAGCAAGAGATTGGGAAAAGATCATTACCAATACTACATCTGATAGAGGGCTAATATCCAATATATACAAAGAACTCAAGAGGTTAGACTCCAGAGAATCAAATAACTCTTTCAAAAATGGGGTACAGAGTTAAACAAAAAATTCTCAGCTGAGGAATATAGAATGGCTGAGAAGCATTTAAAGAAATGTTCAACATTCTTAGTCATCAGGGAAATACAAAAAATCCCTGAGATTCCACCTCATACCAGTCAGAATGGCTAAGATCAAAAACTCAGATATCAGCAGATGCTGGCAAGGATGTGCAGAAAGAGGAACACTCCTCCACTGTTGTTCAGATTGCAAACTGGTACAACAACTCTAGAAATCAGTCTGGCGGTTCCTCAGAAAATTGGAAATAGTACTACTTGAGGACCCAGCTATATCACTCCTTGTCATAAAACTGAAAAATGCTCCAACACATAACAAGGACACATGCTTCAGTATGTCCATAGCAGTCTTACTTATAATAACCAGAAGTTAGAAAGAACCCTGATGTCCTTCAACAGAGGAATGGATATAGAAAGTGTGGTATATCTACACAATGGAATATTACTCAGATATTAAAAACACTGACTTCATGAAATTCTTAGGCAAATGAAATGAACTAGAAAATATCATCCTGAGTGAGGTACACACATGGTATGCACTCACTAGTAAGTGGATATTAGCCAAAAAGTTCAGGACACCCACAATACAATTCACAAACCATATGGAGCTCAAGAAGAAGGAGGACCACTGTATGGATGCTTCAGACCTTCTTAGAAGGGTGAACAAAAATACTCACAGGAGGAAATATAGAGACAAAGTGTGGAGCATAGACTGTCCCACATGGTGGATCTATCCCTTACACAGACACCAAACCCAGACAATATTGTGGATGCCAAGAAGTACATGCTGACAGGAGCCTGATATAGCGTTTCCTGAGAGGCTCTGCCAGAGCTTGACAAACTAAGATGCAGACGCTCACAGCCAACCATTCAACTGAGAACAGGGTCCCCAATGGATGAGTTAGAGAAAGGACTGAAGTAACTGAAGGGGTTTGCAACCCCATATGAAGAACAACAATATCAACCACCCATACCTCCCAGAGCTCTCAGGTATTAAACCACCATCCCAAGGGTATACAGGGATGGACCTATGGCTGCAGTCACATATGTAGCAGAGGATGGTCTTGTTGGGCATTAGTGGGAGGAGAGCCCCTTGGTCTTGTCAAGGTTCGATGCCCCTGTGTAGGGAAATGTCAGGGTGGGGAGGTGGGAAGGAGTGGGTGAGTGGGTGGGTGGGTGAGTGGGTGGGTGGGTGGGTGAGGGAGTACCCTCATAGAAGCAGAGGGAGGGGGTAATGGGATATCACATTTCTGGAGGGGAAACCGGGAAAGGGAATAACTTTTAAAATGTAAATTTAAAAATATCCAATAAAAGAAAAAAGTATATTAACAGATATAAAAATAGAAGGCTTTGGACATTTTATACATGAGCATGCTGAACCTCACTGCAAGGATTTCAGGAGATTCCACACTCATGTAGTTGCTCCAATAAGGACCTAAGATAGTCTATCACTCACCAACTGCTTTATTCTGCAGCTTCATGTTCACGTTTCCCACACAACTCTAATCCCTGGCATCTCGTATCTGGTATCTATCATTAAGGTTTTATCTTTCCAGCAATGTTATAGAATTGCAATCATATTCAACTCTTGAGACCAGTTTCCCATGCTTGACATGGAGTCTCCAAAATGGAGCCATCATTTATGAATAGTCCATTCATTTTTACTTCCTAATAGAATACCATTGCCTCAATGCACCATACTCCATTTACTTTGTCTGTGATAGATATTTGGTATGTGTTTGGTCGCTCTGTTTCTAAAAAGCAGATGCAGGCCCAGATTCCATATGAATATTGCATTTGATGCTGTGTGATAAATGCACAGCATATTCAGAGTGGGAATCTTTGGTCATATGGCAAGTGTATATTGATATAACAAAATGTCAACCTGTTTGGCAGAATGAATCTATCACTTTTTGCTCCCGTGGGCTATGCAAGAGCCTTCCAGTTGCTCCACATGTTCATCAGCACTTCCTGCCAGTATGCACTTGATTTAGTGATTCTAGCAGATGTACACTTGTCAAAATACTTCAGAGTTCACGTATCTCTAACAGCTACCCCCATCCCTATCTCTTGTGCTTACCTATACCTGTGGGACCTCTAGTGTTAAGTGCTCACAAAATCTCCTCATTTCCAAATTAGCTTGAATCTTTCCTTCAAAATATGATTTTTTTCCCTGCAATTTGACCCCTAGATCTCTATGTAGAGCTGCCGTTTATCTTTTACATATTCTGTTCCAGAACTTCGAGTGTTTTTCCTCTGTTTAAAATTTTTCATTTAAAATATTTTGATCCTATTCTTTCCTTTCTCTCGACTCTCACATTCTCCCTACTTCACTACCAATGTAATTTCATTCATTGTTCTTACAAAAACAAAAACCCTCAAAACTCAAAACAACCAAGCAAGCAAAATAAGACAAAACGGAATGCTAAACAGCAACAAATCCATTTAGTTTGCTTTGTGTTGATCAACTGCTCTTGGGTGTAGAGCCTGCCCTGCAGTGTGGCTGACACAGCCAGTATCACTCCAATGGAGAAAAAAAAAAAACAAGAAAAGAAAAGAAAGAAAGAAAGAAAGAAAGAAAGAAAAGAAAGAAAGAAAGAAAGAAAGAAAGAAAGAAAGAAAGGAAGGAAGGAAGGAAGAAAACAAAAAACAAAAAACAATAGAAATTTTGCCTCAACACAGTAAAAGGAAAGAATCAACTCCTAAAAATTGTTCTTGGACCTCCGCATGTACACTGAAACACACATACATGCAAACACAAATGTTTGCATACATACAAAAAACAAAAATAATAAAAATACGTTTTAAATCATACACACACACACACACACACACACACACACACACACACACACACACACACACAGGCTATCTACCAGCAATGGGCAGGTAGTACATAGTTGCTTACTAGGAAAACCATGAAGAATACAAAAGAGAGCATGCACCACTTTCACAGGCAAAAGTATTCTGTGTCTGCTGCTGAGTGAGGTGTCGTAAAGCTCCATTCATGAGCTCCCAAAGGAACATGACCTATCTGGTGGTCTGAATAGGAATGGTCCCCATGAACGTATGTGTTTGAATGCTTGGCCCATAAGGAGACGCACTATTTGAAGGTGTGGCCTTGTTGGAGTAGATGTGGCCTTGTTGAAGGCCTTGTGTCACTATAGAGGCAAGCATTAAGGTTATATATGCTCGAACTATGCTCCATGTGATATACGTCTCTCCTTGTTGTCTTCAGATATAGATGTAGAACTCTCAGCTCCATCTCTAACACAGTGTCAGGCTGAAGGCTGCCGTCCTTCCCACCATGATGATAATATACTAAACCTCGGAAACTGTAAGCCAGCCCTAATTAAATATTTTCCTGTTAGAGTTGTCATGGTCATGTTGTCTTTTCACAGCAATAAAACCCAAAATAGGACAACCTACTTGTCCTCTCTGCATACTTGTGATTATAATTTAATTACAACATTTCTCCCATCCCTTCCCTCCCTCCAAGCCCTCACATATACCCCGCCCCTCCCTCCTTCAGATTCATGATTACATGCAATCTTTAGCAAACTTAACCAACAGAAGTTTGTTCTTTTACAGTTCTGGAAGTCAAAAGTCAAATACAGGTGTTAAAGGGTTGGTTCCTTCTGTAGATTTTGAGGAAATAATGTGTTTTAGGACACTTTGATTTACAGATTCACCAGTTGTCTCTTCCTATTGTCCTTTTTCTATGCATTTCTACTGCCAAATGACCTATTATTATAAGGACATCAGTCACATTAGATTAAGACCAACTATTGTGTCTTCGTTTCGATTTTATAATCTCTGTGAAGACATTTTCTCTAAAGCAGGCCACTTTGAAGGTTAGGGTATGGTCTTATTTTTATCATATTCTAACAAATTATAACAGAATATTCACTGGATAGTAGATATAAGTACTAAAACTCAGATAATTTAAACAGCATAGAAAATTGATTTGGGATTACAGGTTTAGAGATATTCATTGGGTGTTACTCATGAGACTCATTGTTTCGAACTTGCAGGGACACATCAGAGCAGGAATATGTACTGGAAAATATAATTTACCTTGTGATTAGACAGTAGAAGAAAGATGAAGCAATCTGGGTCCTCCCAGTCTCCTTTGAGGACACAATGCCACTGACCTGGGAACCTCTCACTAAGTTCTTTTCAAAAAGTCACCTCTTCCAAGCAGCATCATGCTAGGAACCAACTTTTACTTATGTGGAATTTGGGGGATACTTAAGATCCACATTTTGACAGACTACAACACACGAATCTGAGGAATAAGTGCTTCAAGATATAACAATCTGTTCTCTGATCTCCTTCTCATTGGCAAACTACATTCAACTCATGCCAACTTTTTCACATCTAACCATTCCAGCATTAGCCTCAGTCTGAAATCAAACCTCATTTAAATAATCCAAATAAGTTATGCATGGAACTTGGAAGAAAGTAGCTCTCCGTCTATGAATTATAAAAGCAGTTATCTGTTTTCCAGATACAATGACGAGACGGTTATAAAAATGATAATCCCTTTTCCAAAGCGAGATCCTGGCGGGGGGCGGGGAGGGAAGCTCATCGATTGCAAATAAGTTCAAAACAAACAGTGCAAATTCCATCAGCTTTTAAGACTGGACTATTCTCTTTCATTTTTTTGTTTGTTTTTTAACTCAATGTGTTGCTTTCTGGACAGACTAGGGTGTAATAGAGGTACCTGGACTCTGGGTAGTCACAGACCTTATGTTCCCAGCCTTGTGTTCCCTGAGAAGCATGGAAAGCAGCAACAAAACTGGTTGGTGAGCCCCCATTTGGATCACTCTTCTATTTTATAAAAGATCGTGTATATCCGATGCCAGATGTTTCTGTTCTTCTCGCTTCGGCCTAGAGAATACAAGAAGCTTAGCTGTCTCCATTTTATACCAGCCTTTCCCTTCAGTAGAAGGGTTTCTGCTGATAGAAAATTCACAAAGTCTTCACTGCTTTGCAGTTAGCATTGGTCAAGCCAGGAGACAGAGGGTACCCCAGGGGGCAGTTGTGTATAATTGCATCCTGATTCCTGGCTTTTCTTGATAGTAGGTCAGATCCAGGGTGCAGATGCCCTGGGAGTTTCATTTCTGTTTTTTTTTTTACAGGACATGCCTTACTGTTCTTTGTTGTTGTTGTTGTTGCTGCTGCTGCTTTTAAATGATACAGATAGGAGCTAAGTTTCTAATCTTTCAAGTTGTGAATATTTTTTCCTTTAACAATTTCCTCTTTCATTTTTCTCTCTCCTTTCACATTTCACTATAAACAGCATGGCAAAACTTGGATACACTTCCAACGTTTTGTTCAGAAATCTCAGCTAAATACCAAGTTCATCCTTCACAAATTATATTTTCCATGAAGAAAATGTGGAGCATAATTATGCCAAGTTCTTTGCCACTTTATAATAAGGATTATCTTTCCCGTGGTTTCCAATAATGTGTTTCTCATTTCCATCTGAAAACTTGTCTTCGGCACTGTTGGTCTCCCTGTCTCTTCCTGGCAGTATGATCTTTGTGTACTAAGCACTTCAGATCCAGTCACGTTACAAAGCTACCTTCACAACAATCTAAGGTACTGGTTCCAGCATGACCCAGCTGCTTCCCGTAGAACCATAAGCTAAACAACCGAGCATCCTAGACACAGGCTAGACACCTAACAACCAGGGTCAGCAAGATTGGTGCTTTCTGTAGTTTACACGGAAAGGATACGTCCAGGCACTTTCCAAAATGTGAGACAGGAGAGGCAGAAGCCGAAAGAGAGGCAGTTGAAACAACAAATCCTTAATCAAGTGTTTATTATTCTCTGTGCTTCCATAACATCACACTTAACTTCACAACTCTGAAGCCTCTAACATGTGTTTTATAGACTAAGAAACCAAGATACTAAAAGGAGAAACAAATTACCCAAGGGCACTCTGTTGATAAAACTTAGAACCATGCTAGAGTAGTTAGCATGACAATTTATTACAAAGGAAAAACAAATAGGGATATACCCTTTATAAAAAATCTAACATATAGTATAAAAGTAACTCATTCTAATTATTTTATAATCTGAAATTAGGACACTAGATACATCCGTAATGTCATATTTCAGGGTACTACCAAGCGATATAAATGTGACAAAAATACTTTCCATGGCTGAAACTAGGGGTCCTCAGTGGGCGCCTGCTTGGATTGAGCAATGCCCTGCATTCAATCCTAGGGCTGTGAAGCATAGGTGCATCCATGCAGCAAACTGGTTAGTCTTATAAGTTCATTCAAAAGACCATTTGGTTTAAGTGTTTGTGTCACTCATGGAAGAGAGCTATGGGAATGACCTGCCTCAGCCTGTTTCCATCTGCTGTGCATAACTAGAACTTACTTGGCCTTCATGTGTTATTAAAGATCTAGAAATTATTCCTTTATAATCCTTTCTCTCCTGTTGTAGCATTAGACATATGAATAATATTCTTTGACTCTATTTCTACCCTGATTTACCCTCTAAAGACACCCCTAATGTGGATGCTGGAAATGTGTGTTAGACATTGCTTTGTCTTGATCACAATGGTCACAAACGGTGCTGTTGGTTTGAAATCTACACTGACTCTACAAGCCCTAGTTGGGATGGGGAAGTGCTTTCTATGTGCTCCATTAGCTGTAGCCAGGGTTTTCATCTTGTCTTAGACTCAGGGAACTAATTATTAACCTTCCCACTCCACTTTAATCACTTCGCATTTATTTCTCATTCCTTGAGTGCAGTTGAGGTATTCAGAAGAGGAAAGCAAGATGTTCAAATCCACCACCAAAGGAATACACAGGGCTTCTCTACTTCCTCCTTCCTAGTTTCACCTACCACCGTTTTTGGGTTCAGTCTCCAGATTTCCTAGCACACATTGGGGTTTCTTTGTGTGGCATCCATTAAGAGACAAGGGCACAGCCTGCCACACAAAGCTGCCAAAGAAATGTCATCTTTATCAAATGTGAACAAACCCAGAATAGAGCATATTCAAAGAGGAAAGCGAAAAAAATGCCGGCCCCTCCCCCTTTATAAAGAGTGATTTATATTCCTAGTCACAGCCTCTGATTACAGTTGTAGATTCCAGCAGATTCTTTACAGCTAAGAAAATGTGTCTCTTAAGGCAGAGATCCAAATTTCTGAATCGTGACAGCAACAGCTGAACACTAAAGATAGACAGTCAAAACACCGTTTTCTGTACATTTTCAGTTGTTAAAAAGCAGTTACAGTACATTATGTCTGAGATATATTGTTTTAACCCTGTGAGGCTCTGCTAGCCGAATATTTATGATGAAAAATACTGTTATTTTATGCTTTCATTGGCTAGATAAGGTTCTAAAAATAGTCTTGGCTTTTCGTTTTTGGTGTGACATTTTCAAATGGAGTGCGTGTGTGTGTGTGTGTGTGTGTGTGTGTGTGTGTGTATGTGTGTGTGATGTATATGTAATCATTAAGAGTCGGCTCTCATTTTAAATAAATGAGACCCCATTTTCAATACACAAGTCCCCTCAAATGGCACTCCCAATCCCTGCCTTGCCAGAACTTTCTCTAGATATTTCTAAGGTTCCTTTTCTTAGTTCCTTCAGGAATCTTCTCAAGTCTTACCCTCAGAGAGCCTGCATCAATCCCCTTATATGAACCAGCACTTTTGCCCTCCTTCCCACTCTCTGAGATCTGTTCTAACATTTCCTACTACTCTTGGGATTACCACTGCTAGCACACATATCCTGTGAGGACAGAAATTTTCACTGTTTTGCTTGCCACATTGACCCCAGTCCCTGTAGCAGTACTGGGCATATGGTAGGTATTCAATAAACGTCTGTTTAATAAAGAAAATCACATAGATGAACTGCAAAAGTATTCACTCTGGGCTCCCATGAAGCACCATCTGCCCCATTGTCAGTCGCTTCAACTGAATACTTTGGCAATTTTATTTTTATACACATGGAGAAGAGATGCTGAAAGACACCATCAGTAGGACCAGCTACAGGGAGGAGCCTTGACTTAAATTCATAACTCCTTAAGGCTCTTGAGCCATCATGGCCAAGGTTCCGTTGAATCCTGATTCTCCATAAACAGAGATACAGCACACTTCTCTGTTCCTTAGTGCAAATGCTTCTTGTGAGATGGAAGACAGAGCAAACGTGAACTTGTAACCTTCCCAGTAGAGTAGCTGCACCACCACCCAGCAGGCTTTGCTTTTAGATGGCACAATGGTAACACTGTGTGCTGAGCAGTGATTCACTGAGAAACTGGAGCTCCGCCAAAGGCAGGAGGGCGATCTGCACAGAAGCCTCCATGCCATGCCTTTCTTTTGATTTCAGAATTAGAGCAAAAGTTTGGGGAAAGGTAAATGCCCAAGTGACACATACCCCTCAGACAAAAGACTCACTATCTGTGAATTTTTATTATGGGTTTTTAATACTGGAGTTGTCCCAGAAAGGGCTTCATTTCAGTAAATTAATCAAACCATTTGAATTTAATTTTTACCTATTGAAACTGATGATAAGGATATAAACAATGGAAACAGTCCACACAAAATTACATTGTCAGATGGCAAAAATATGTAGTAATAATGTTTATTGGGACTGTGAAAAATGTCTGCTAAAATTGCAGCTGGATAAAAAGGGAATGAGATGCCAAGGTGCAAGACCCTTACATCTGTATAGAAATCTATGTGATTCAGTATTCAAAAACACTGAGTCTGTTGTCAAGGAGACTATGGGAGGCACAGTAATTCTCTTCATAATTCTAAGCTATCATTTACACTGTCCAAAAACACAGCATTATAATTAAGAACTATTTTGCCATAGATAACATTATATTTTCTAAAGAGAAATCCTGATGTTTTTGTTAAGATTCCTAAGCACAAAACCATAGCAGTCTATAAAAATCTGCATGTAAAAATACTTCTGTGAAGGCAAATTAAACCCCGATAAACTGAAGTACAATCAAGAAAAAGCGTGGCTTTAATGAATGATTTATATAGAGTCTCTGCCTTGAAATCAGATCCAAGCAACCTTCCTCATCACCCTGGGCCTATAAGTTTTCTGTTTCTGTTTCTCAACTATAGACATAAATGTTCCTATCAAGTACTCTACAGAATAATTTATGTAAATGAGCTAATTATCATTTAAACTTTAAATTGCACTTCATTTTCAATTGCAATCTGGTACATATATTTGGGTAGTATACTGCCTGCAAGGTCTACAGTGTTATAGACATCACATTCATTCTTAAGGATTATCTGTAAAGAAAGACATTTCAGCAACATGGCTGCATTTGGGTGTCTATTGGTCTACTTTTTTCACCTCCAGGATTAAAGACTTTTAGGAGAGGGGAAAATACCTTGACTTCATGAAAATATGAATATATAATAGTTTTTAAAAGAGCAAGAATAACCACTATCTCCATTTTCCAATAGTAAAAAGGACAATATCTAATCTTTTTATTAAAAGTAGAAAAAAGGACAAAGGGGGAATAAATATTTGCTGAGAGATTATTTTTATTAAAACTGAAGTATATTCTCAGGTTATGGTGAAATAATTACAGAATACCAGCTTTCACATAGAAAAAATTTTACAAAGATTGAGGACCATGAAATTTGGGGTCAAATGCCTTAATGATGTTTTAACAACTTTCTGTCATGATTCTATGCTATTTGTAAAATGCCAGTTCACTTAGAGTGAATCTAAGGCTGTCACTTGGAATTTCATTTCCCTAGGAATTCTCAACCTGTCCTTAAAGTTTGATGCCTTGTGAATCAGGAACTGGAGTATGAGACCTTGAAATCTTTGTTTCTGATAAGCTTTCATTTGATTCTGGTAGACAAAATATCTGTGAGCCATGCACCACAACAAGCTTTTGGAGTTGATTTTATGAAGTTCTAGTGTTTATTGAAATAAGGGGAAAACAATGCAATTACTAAAAGATGATTGAGATTCCAGTGACTGGACAAAAGGTGGCTACAGTTACAAGGTGAATATGGACTTTTCCTAACAGAAAAATGAAGTTGAAAAAAATGGGTGTTATCTCATGCGAAGGGAAACACTTAGTTCGCAAGATGGAGGTAAGGTTTGGTGTTCTACACAACATCATCTCTGACCAAGAAACTCACTCACAGCAAAGGAAATTCAAAAGAAAACATGGAGGAATGTTACTTGATGAGTTGTAGGCTCATACTCAGCTAGCTTCCTTACATAACCCAAGACCATTGGCCTAGACAAACGTGCTGCTCTCCATTGGCCAAGTCCTCCTACATTAATTTATTATCAAAACAATCTCCTATAAACATGCCCACAGGCAAATTTCATCTAATCAGTACTGAAATGACCACTTACTTTTCAAGTTGTTCTGCAATGACGATAATGGCTTGTGGTTTTGCAAAATAAATATTATGATCAATATCCACAATGGAAAAGAGTGAATGGTAGCACCAAAGGAACATGGAGGGGTCCACTATGGCCATTTTAACAAAGGCAAGTGTTCTAATATAAGGATCCAACTTAAAGATATTGTTTCAGTGTTGAATAGCTTGTTAGAAATACCAGTAAAACTTAATATGTAATTGAGTTCAAGCAACTTGGGACAATCCTATAAAGAGATTCATGAATTGTGATTGTATTTATCACAGTTGGCAGGGATGGTTCAATATACAGAAGTCCATCAACAAAATCCACCACATAAACTCAAAGAAAATACCACATGATCATTTTATTAGATCATTTGACAAAGTTCAACATCCCTTCATGTTAAAGGTCTTGGAAAGATCAGGAATTCAAGGCCCATATCTAAACATAGTAAAAGCAATATACAGCAAACCAGTAAACAGCATCAAGCTAAATGGAGAGAAACTTGATGCAATCCCACCAAAATCAGGGACTAGACAAAGCTGCCTACTCTCTCCCTATCTATTCACTATAGTACTTGAAGTTCTAGCTAGAACAACTAGACAACAAAGAGCTACAAATGGAAAGGAAGAAGTAAAAAATATCACTATTTGCAGATAATATGATAGCAAACTTAGTAACCCAAAAATATTCCACCAGAGAACTCCTACAGCTGAGAAACAACTTCAGCAAAGTACTGGATATAAAATTTACTCAAATCAGTGGCCTTCCTTTACTCAAAGATAAACTGGTTGAGAAAGAGATTACGGAAACAACATCCTTCACAATAGTCACAAATAATACAAAATAGTGTGGGGTGACTCTAACCAAATAAATGAAAGATCTGTACAATAAGAATTTCAAGTCTCTGAAGAAAGAAATTGAAGATGATCTCAAAAGATGGAAAGATCTCCCATGCTCGTGGATTGGCATGATTAATATAGTAAAAATGGCTATCTTGCTAAAAGCAATCTACAAATTCAATGCAATCCCCATCAAAAGTCCAACACAATTCTTCATAGAGTTTGAAAGAACAATTCTCACTATCATTAGGAATAACAAAAAACCTAGAATAGTGAAAACTATCCTCAACAACAAAAAAAAACTTCTGAGGGAATCACCAACCCTGACCTTAAACTATTCGACAGAGCAATAGTGATAAAAACTGCATGGAATTGGTACAGAGATAGACAGATAGATCAATGGAATAGAATTGAAGACCCAGAAATGAACCTACACACCTTGATATTTGACAAAGAATCTAAAACCATACAGTGAAAAAAAAGAGAGCATTTTCAACAAATGGTACTGGGTCAACTGGAGGTCAGCATGTAGAAGAGTGCAAATTGATCCATACTTATCTCCCTGTACAAAGGTCATGTTCAAGTGGATCAAGTCCACATAAAACCAGATACACTAAATCAAATAAAGAAAAAAATGGGAAAAAGCTTCTAACTCATGGGCACAGGAGAAAATTTCCTGCACAGAACACCAATGGCTTATGCTTTAAGATCAGGAATAAACAAATGAAACCTCATAAAATTGCAAAGCTGCTTTAAGGCAAATAACATTGTCAATAGGACAACAGGGCAACCAACAGATTGGGAAAAGATCTACATCTATTAGAGGGTTATATATATATATATATATATATATATATATTGGATATTAATATATATTACTATATTACTCAAGAAGTTAGACTACAGAGAAACAAATAACCCTATTTAAAAATGGGGATACAGAGCTAAACAGGTAATTCTCAACTAAGGAATATCAAATGGCTGAAAAACAGCTAAAGAAATGTTCAACATTCTTAGTCATCAGGAAAATGCAAATCCAAATGACCCTGAGATTCCACCTCACACCAGTCAGAATGTCTAAGTTCAAAAACTCAAGTAGCTGTTGGTGCTGGTGAGGATGTGGGGAAAGATTGAGATGCCTCCATTGCTGGTGGAATTGCAAGCTGCTACCACCAATGTAAAAATCAGTATGATAGTTCCTCAGAATCTTGGATGTAGCACTACCTGAAGTCCCAGCTATACCACCCTTGGGCATATTCGCAAAAATTTCTTTAACATGTAATAAGGACACATGCTCCCCTATGTTCATAACAGCCATATTTATATTAGCCAGAAACTAGAAACCGCCCAGATGTCCCTCAACAGAGGAATGGATACAGGAAATGTGGTACATTTCTCAGCTATTAAAAACAATGACTTCACAAAATTCACAGGCAAATGGATGAATCTAGAAAATATCATCCTGAGTGAGGTAACTCAGTCACAAAAGAACACACATGGTATGCACTCACTGATCAGTGGATATTAGGCAAAGAGCTTACAATATATACAGTACAATTAATGGACCACGTGAAACTCAAGAGGGAGGAAGACCAAAGTGTGAATTCTTCAGTCCTTCTCAGAAGGGGAAAAATAACCAAGGGAACTACAAGGTGGGAAGAGAAGTTTGAAAGAGAGGAAGAGGAGGGGAAAATTAGGGACACAATCAGGTTTGGGAGGAGATGGGGGAGATGTGCAGAGGGTCAGGAAATTGAACAGAGGAGTATAGCAATGGGGGATCAGAACTGGGGGTAGCCACCAGAAAGTCATAGATACCAGGAAAACAAGAGCCTCCCAGGACCCCACGTGGATGGCATTAACTGAAATACCCCACAAAGGGGAGAGAGAACCTGTTGAGACCATATCCAGATGTTAGGCATGGCTCACCAGTTGAGGGATGGGGCCAACCACCCATCTCCAAAATTTTAACCTGGAATTGCTTTCCTCTAAAGGAAATTCAGGGACAAAGAGTCGAGCAGAGACTGAAGGAAAGGCCACCCAGAGACTGCCCCACCTGGGGATCCATCTCATATGCAGACACCAAACTCAGACACTATTGCTGATTCCAAGAAGTGCTTGCTGACAGGAGCCTGATATGGATGTCTCCTGAGAAGCTCTGCCAGATCCTGAACAATACAGATGTGGATGCTGGAAGCCAACCATTGCACTGATCACAGTGACCCCAATAGAGGAGTTAGGGGAAGGCCTGAAGGTACTGAAGGAGTCTTATCTGGCATCAATGGGAAGGCAGGCCCTTGTTCCTGTGAAGGCTTGGTGCCCCAGTATAGAGGAATGGTAGAGTTGTGAGGCAGGAGTGGATAGGTGGTTGGGGAGCACTCTCACAGAGGCAGGGTAAGGGGGCTTTGTAGAAGGGAAACCGGTAAAGGGGATAACATTTGAAATGTAAATAAATAAAATATCCTATTTTTAAAAAAGGAAATGGAAAACTAGTAGCTAAAACAAATATCCATCTGACCCCACATCTGCCTCTAAACAGTGCTGTAAATGGAAGTTTAAGGAACTTTAAAAACAACCTTATCTATTAAAGAGGGACAGAAAATCCAGCAAATATACAGCGTGATACACTAATAAAATTAACAGACTCTTTTTAATCTAAATATCAAAGTCAGCCTGATTTCTTAATAAAAAATAATGGGCAGGGGTGTAAGACAACTGCTCATGTTTTCAAGCTATAAGACCTGACATCTAGAAGCACAGAGGAAAGAAAACAAAAGTATAGCCTAGTTCGTTTTTGTTACTCATAGCCATGTTCATTTCAGAATCCTCTCAAATTACATATTGTTTTCATTAAAGGGCTACAGCAAAATGTCTGCTTAAATGCTGTCAAGATAATTTTGAGAGTTAATCAAATTGGGTGCTAATAATTAATTGCAGTTCATTTTCGTTCCTTGTTTTTTTCCAGAAGCTGCTGCTGTTGCAAACAGCAGCCTCTTTAAGCACTGTCAAAAACCGCCACACTCTGCATTCTAACAGACAGACTATATACCTCTCTCAGCACTTTCATTTCACTTCGGCTACACATCATTCTCCAAACTATGTAAAGCTGCTATGTGGGATGATTCTATGTTCACTAATGAGAGATTCGAGTCACACAAGATTCTGCATGAATGGGACCCTTGGTGTCTCCCCAGTATATCCATCAGTATTCATAGAAAAATCTGAATAGGTGCTTCACATTGCATAGTGTTTTGTAGCTGAAAGAGGCATCACTACTGTTAATATGTCTTCTGCCTTCTAATAAGTGCATTGGTTTGTCAAAGACAGTGTGATGGCAATGTTTGATGTAGAAAAGCAACTAAGTCACTAAGGATCCAGCTGCTATTTTCCAAGTACATAGTCAGAATGGTACAAATTAAAGAATCAGTTGCATATCTCCATTATCCAGATATTAGTCATTGGGGAATTAGGCTGAACATGTCAGGCTTAACTTAAGTGTGCCTCCGGATTTCAGTTCTCCCTTCTCTCCTATTTCACATCTCCCTGAGTAATCCATTGACCATGCTATCCTCCTTTGTGAGATTCACTGACCTCATGTATCTGCAAGGGAAGATGCAATCTTTTCTCTAATACTTTTTTACAAGCTCTTTAGCCACCCCCTGTCTCTGTCTGTCTCCCTGTATTCTCTCTCTCTCTCTCTCTCTCTCTCTCTCTCTCTCCTCTCTCTCTCTCTCTCTCTCTCTCTCTTAACAATGATATTATGAACAAACCAAAGATCTATTTTGTCAGATCTAGACTCTCCTGCCATTTCTCTATTCCCCTTATGTAAACTGCTAATACCAGCTAGTATGAGTGATTTTAAATGCATACCAGTGTGAAAATCTGTGTATTGTTTATCCCTTATGTAAACAGTGAACACATTAAAAAATAACTTCCTTACATGGATGTTTTCAACCACTCATGCTAGTTGTTATATTTGTACTGTTCCCCTCTATGTTACACTAATAGATTCTTCTTCAGCCCAATGTCCAATGTCATCTGATTATCTTATTCTTAGAAGAACTCACTGATACCTCCAAGGTGTTTTTTTCACAACCTCTTTGTATAACCATTGTATAAAATGTGTGCTTTTGACACTGTAAATAGGACAAAATGGCAACCAACAGATTGGGAAAAGATGTTTACCAATCCTACATCCGCTAGAGGGCTAATATCTAATATATACAAAGAACTCAAGAAGTCACTCCAGAATATCAAATAACCCTATTAAAAATGGGGTACAGAGCTAAACAGATAATTCTCAACTGAAGAATATCAAATAGCAGAGAAACACCTAAAGAAATGTTCAACATCCTTAGTCATCAGGAAATGCAAATCAAAACGATCCTGAGATTCCACCTTATATCAGTCAGAATAGCTAAGATCAAAAACTCAGGTGACAGCAGATGCTGGCAAGGATGTGGAGAAAGTAACACTCCTCCATATTTGGTGGGATTGCAAGCTGATACAACCACTGTGGAAATCAGCCTGGCAGTTCCTCAGAAAATTAGACATTGTACTACCTGAGGACCCAGCTATACCACTCCTAGGCATACACCCAAAAGATGCTCTAACATATAACAAGAACACATATGCTACTATGTTCATAGTAGCCTTATTTATAGTAGTCAGAAGCTGGAAAGAACCAAGATGTCCTTCAACAGAAGAATGGATATTGGAAGTGTGGTACATTATGAATACTACTCAGCTATTAAAACAATGACTACATGAAATTCTTAGGCAAATGGATGGAACTAGAAAATATCATCCTGAGTGAGGTAATCCAGTCACAAAAGAACACACATGGTGCACTCACTGGTAAGTGGATATTAGGGAAAGAGCTTAGAATACCCAAGATACAATTAACAGACCATGTGAAGTTCAAGAAGAAGCAAGACCAAAATGTGGATACTTCAGTCCTTCTTAGAAGAAGGAACAAAATATTCATAGGAGGTAGAGTGTGGGAGGGACTTGGGAGTAAGAAAGGAGGAGGAGGGGAAAGACAGAAGTGTCAAGTAAGAGAGGAGACAGGGATGATACACAGATGGTCAGGAAATTGAAGGAGATGTGTAGCAATTGGGTATGGGGAACTGGGAATAGCCACTAGTAAGTCCTAGATGCCAAGAAAGCAAGAGCCTTCCAGGACCCAAGAGGGATATTAGCTGAAAAGCCCAACAAATGGGAGGAAGAACCTGTAGAGATTATATCCAGAGGTTAGGCAAGGCCCCCAGTTGTGGGCTAGGGCCTCTCAAAATTGTAACCCAGAATTGCTCCTGGCTAAAGGAAATACAAGGACAAAGAGCGGAGCAGAGACTGAAGGAAAGGCCATCCAGAGACTGCCCCACCTGGGGATCCATCCCATAGGCAGCCACCAAACCCAGACACTATTGCTGATGCCAAAAAGTGCTTGCTGATAGGAGCCTGGTATGGATGTCTACTGAGAGGCTCTGCTAGAACCTGACAAATATAGAGGTGGATTCTCACAGCCAACCACTGAACTGAGCACAGGGACCCCAAAGGAGGAGTTAGAGAAAAGACTGAAAAGAGCTCCCAGGAGTTAAAACACCAACCAAAAAGTACACATGGAAGGACCCACGGCTCCAGCTGCATATGTAGCAGAGGGCGGCCTTGTTGGATATCAATGGGAGGAGAGGCCTTTGGTCCTGTGAAGTCTCAATTCCCCAGTGTAGGGGAATGTCAGGATGTTGAGGTGGAATTGAATGGTTGGGAGGGGGAGCATCTTCATAAAAGCAGGGGGAGGAGGATGGGAGAGGGGATACCTGGATAGGGGGTAACATTTGAAATTTAAATACATAAAATATACAACTAAAAAAAAGAAAGAAAAAAGAATCAGAATAAAAGAGTAAAAAATGTGTGCTTTTATTACACAATAATTATATTATATTGTATTACATGTTAATATATGTAAATAAGACCTACTTTGTCTAATGAATTTTATGATTTATGTCATGCTTACTCAAGAATGTATAGTATGAGCAAGAAGAAAATCTATACTGTCTTAAGTATCTATGAGACTGGAATTGCACGTTATAGCATCATGAATAGTCCCCTTGTATATATTCACTGGGAAAGATAGGATGTTGTATTGGTAAACTATCTTGTGACCTTGGAGCTCAGTGAAAAGCTGGCTCTGGAAATAGTCATTTAACCTGCCATTTCAGCTACAAGCATGTTTGTATCAAAGTGTTTTCCAAAGCTCATGTGTCTATGGATTGGCTGGTCCTCTCCAACTCCGTGACTGGTAGGGAAGAGAATAGTAAGTAGCTATGAGTTAAGTCACTGTGTCCTTTAGAACAACTAGAAGACAATTCATTTTCAACAGAGGTCACTATTTTTTAAGCCCACACAGTGATGCCTACAGTGGCAAAGGTAAGCCAGAAGATAATCATGGGAAGCTAGCTCAGCCATGAAGTTTATTCAGGAACTCCAGCTTATAGTTTCAGCTTCCCCTGTAGGATTATGTGGGATATTGTAATCAACTGATTTGGTGATTTATCACTGTTGCTATTTCTTCTTTTATTTGGAAGTCTTGCTAAAGTGGACATTTTCTCTGCCCAGTAATCTCTCTATTAGGAGCTGCACTTGACTGCCTTGAGAGAGCAGTGCTAAATAATTTTATTAATTAATTAATTAATTAATTAATCCTATTCTTTTATTGATTATTTTACTTATTTACATTTCATATGTTATCCCTCTTCCTGGTTTCTCTTCCAAACCCATCCCCCTCCCTCTGCTTCTATGAGGATGCTCCCCAACCCTAGCCACTCACTCTGCAATTGGGACAAGTCTCCACAGGACTGAGGGTCTCCCCTCCTATTAATGCTGCATAAGGCAATCCTCTGCTATATAAGCAGCTGAGCTGTGGACCCCTCCATGTGTACTCTTTGGTTGCTGGTTTTATCCCTGGGAGCTCTGGAGTGTCTGGTTGGTTGATATTGTTGTTTTTCCTATGAGGTTGCAACCCCCTTCACCTCCTTCAGTTCTTCCCCTAACTCCTCCATGGGGGTCCCTGTGCTCAGTCTGATAGTTGGCTGTGAGCATCCACATCTGTATTGGTCAGGCTCTGGCAAAACATCTCCAGGAGCAGTCATACCAGGCTCCTGTCAGCAAGCACTTCTTGGCACCATTAACTCCAGAGAACCAAATAACCCTATTTAAAATGGGGTACTGAGCTAAACAGAAAATTCTCAACTGAGGAATCTTGAATAGCTGTAAAGCATCTAAAGAAATATTCAACATCCTTAGTCATCAGGGAAATGAAAATCAAAACGGCCCTAATTGATTTCTAATGAACATTTTGAGCACCCAATTTGATGATTTTCTTTATATCTATTTAACCATCCATCCATCCATCCACTTGCTATCTTTTTTTAAATTATAGCTTACTATTTGTTTAATAAATATATTCATTCAAAACTGAAAGCATGACTACTACAGACAATTCTTTGGAGGCACAGCTCTGCTAAAACTAGATAAGGTATTTGAAAACGTCATTTCTTGTCCATACTAGAAGATCAATGCAATAAAGGCAGCTATATTGTGACAAGCTCTAGCAATAATTATGTTCATATAATTATTTGAATTAAAAATTGGTGACAGTTAGCACTTAATACTCTCACGTAAAAAGTAAATATCGGTTCGGTACCAACTACATGGAATCTGACTCATGTGTTATCAAAATATTCTTTCAAAGGTCAATTTACTCTAATACACTAAAAATTATGGTTGTTTTTAAAATATAATGTATAAATGGAATGTTAAATAATATCTATAATGTATTGTGAAGTGTACTTATGATGCCATTAAAATCTAAAGGAAAAAACCAACCCATTTTATACCATTTAAAATCTATAACTGTGTTATTAGCGCTATTTATCATCTCTTCCTCTAGCTAGCAAACACCTCCCAAAGCTTCTGCAATTTCCCAAATTAGTGTCAATAGCTGGGAACTAATAGTCAATGCCCAAGTCTCTGATGAACATTTCATATTCAAACCATAACAACAAAGAAATGAAAATTATTAGTTTAGACTTTCTAAATCCCTCTGTCTCATCTAAGAATACCGGATAGTGACAAGTGGCTCCTCTAAGAAGAACAACTTCCCACATGTCAAAGATCCTTATTCTAGGCAATGAGTACAATTCTTTGTGTGTCTGTGTATGAGAGAGACAAAGTGAAACAAAGACAGAAAGTATGCATTTGTGTGTGTGTGTGTGTGTGTGTGTGTGTGTGTGTGTGTGTGTGTTTCAATTGAGAAGAAGGATTACCACTCTCTTACTGAGTGAAGGGACTCCACACCCAGGGTCTGTATTCACTTGCATGTTGACCTATTCCTAGTGTCCTAGAACAATGCTAGACACACAGTCAGACCTATTTCAGCACACTGTGAACCCTAAGATTGTGTCATTTACTGGGGTAAATGCTTCTAGCTGTGGTATCACTCAGTCCTTAGAACACACAATTCTTAGAACACAATGAAGAAAGTAAAGTTAGTTTTTAGAAGGAAGCACCCATGTTTGAAAGTGATGTCTAATTGAGTAGCAAAGTGATCAATCAGAGAAAGATTTGACAGAATAGGATATGCCCAACATTCATGAGAAGGGTATTTAAAAGAGCATTGAAAAGAGCATTGAAAAGAGCATTTAAAAGGGTATTGAAAAGGAGGGTATTTAAAAGAGCAGTACAGAGAGAGAGAGAGAAAGGAAAGAAGCAATTTAAGTGGGGGAATTTGTTACAGAGACAGGTAGAGAGACAATGAGGAGGATCCAGATCAGAACAGATTGTCAGGATTAGTTTGAAGTCAAGCAGTACATTTCAGGAGAAACTGAGAGAAGTCGGATTGAATCAGTCAGCCAGAATATCTGAGTTGAACCAGCCACTCAGAGTTCAGAAAGAACAAGAAAAGGGTGAGCTTATTCAGAAGCAGTAAGTCTCCAAGGCTGAAAATATTCTAGACCTAGATATGACTGTACAGAGGCTAGAAGATTCCAGGACTAGGCCTAGGTTAGCAGACAGAGGAAGCAAACCTTTAGAGACAACAATTACAACAGGTGAATTAAAGATAGTTTCACATAAACCTTCAATAACCCTCCATAGAATACACTTAAAAACACATGAGTCTTGGAAATTCCAAGAGAAAAGGGAAAGAAACTGTGAGGAACCCCTTAGAAACGTAGATACTTCTTCTAGGTCTGAGAGAAGCTCCCACTGGAGTTACTCCAGACTGATTGCTTGTGTGCAGTGTATGAATGGGAATGGCAATATGGTTCGTGAGTAAACGTGCTCGCTATCAAGTCCTGACCTGAGTTCAATGCCGGGGCCCACATGGTAGAAGTAGAGAACTAATTCCCCAAAGTTGTCTTTTGAGCTTTATCCAGGCGCTGAAGCATGCAGCTGCATACAATAAAGAAAGATGTGAAAACAGGTGGGCGTGGAGCCACATAAAGGAGAAGCAGACAATGTCAGCAGAACAGCTGTGGTTAGAGCCCATATCACCATATCTCAGCCCATTCCTCATTCCATCAGGCCATTCTGTCTACAAACATAGATGAGAGACCCCAGGCAAGGCAGTGTCTTTCCCTACCAAGTGATACATGCCTGTTGTGTACTCCTGATACATCCCTGTTGTGTACTGCTGATACATGTCTGTTGTGTACTCCTGATACATGCCTGTTGTGCTGGGAACTGTGTTAAATCCTGGGGGTAACAAGTACATAAAATGTAATTTTTACCTAATGGAAATGTGTTTGTGGAAAACTTGATCTAGTAATTGGGAACCAGCATAACTCATGATTTCCATTGTTAAAATTTTTCTTGCCAGATAAATTCTTTAAAAATATTAAATTTTAGACTTCTGAGAGAAAGGGACATTCACTTAAAAAAGAAAAAAAAGAAGAAAAAAAGAAAAAAGAAAAGAAAGAAAAGACCCAATCATGCCCTTGGAACTGTTCACCACTATTTTGTTTCTAGGTCTATGAAAGTGGCTAATGTGATTTTTTTGTTTCCTTTATAAAATGTGTCTGTGTTTATCCCAAGGAGGCATCCCTCTACACTGCATTTATTCTGACAACATTATATGCTTTGTGACTCTTTGAGAAAGGAATTCTGCACCAATCTCTCTTCAGTCTTATAAGCACAGATCAGGCAATGCAGACCTCATTAATCAGACAGTCAACGCTTTGTTCTCCCTGTTACCCAGAGGGATAGAATACGTCTACTTTCTGAGAAGGCATCAATTCATGCTGCCTGGGTGTTCTCGTTTCTCCAGATTTCCCTGCTCACCTTTGCAAAGCCTACCCGTAAATAAAAGTATCGAAACTTTATGACTTGTCTTCTACGCCCCGACTCTACAAATATAGCGCATATATTCATAATTTGTAGAAAATTATATGACTGTCCTTTTAAAATCCAGTGAGCTCTTCTGAACAGAAGAACACAATGGAAACTTGGGAGATGAATAATTTCTGGCAAAGCCTTGTCTTGGCTTTTCCTGTTGTTTTTGCTGTGGGACATGCACTTCTCAAGTTTGTTTGTTGAAGTTTTTTGCTGTTGTTTGAGTCACATTTCTTTGAATGATGTTCAAGAGATGACTAAGTTGTGGAAGGCCTGAGATGTCATTTTCCTCTGCAGGAATGATATTTATAGCCACAAGTTGTCTCTTGGCTTCCTCTGAGGGTCCACTACTGTTTGCAACAACAAGCACTATTCTAGGTCAACACACCTCTGAATGGCCCCTCCCCAATGGCTGTCTACTATGGCTGTCCATCCCTAGATACCCTGGGCTGCTTCTGGATCCAAGTTTAATAGTTCCACACGCTTCTTCGTTTTATCCTAAGTCAGTCCTGTGCCCTCTCTGCGCTCTAGAGCTCTCTTCCTGAAGTTTGAAACTCCTGCTATTATCAAAACATTTTATAGCTTGGTTTAGCTTAGTGCTATGATCTTGACATATTTTCATAGTAGCAAATATTATTTAAAAATATGGCTTTAAATGGTTGACTAGCCTATCATGTGGCTTTGAATTAAATCCTGACCATTTATTGGAGATGTAGAGCCCAATTAAAAACAGGGCTGAGGCAAAAGAAGTGGAAACTGATTGGAGAAGAACCTATAGAGCCCCCGTGCCAATTTGTTGGTTAGACCCCGTAGCACTCTTGTTCCGCTCTTCCCTTGCTCCAGTTTTCTATTTTAGTGAATGACTTCTCTTCAGTTTTCAGAGATTCTCAACTGAATTCTTGAATGTCCACTGTGGGTAAGCTGTTTGCTTTGAGTACCTGCATGGAATAGCAAATCTCAGTACTTGCTCCAGGCTTGAAAGGGGGAATGTTCTTCAGCCACAGTCTATGTTTAAAATAACTCCCATAAGCCAAACATCCCTTAGTACATGTGGGTCAGGATTCCATCTCTGCCCAGTCAGGCCTGGCTGGAAGGCATCTGACATTACAGAAGCAGACCTCTCTTTGCAGTAGGCAAGGGGCATACTATGATATTGGCTGTTACAGACATTCAGTCACAATCAACTGAGGGCCAATTTCTGTGCATTCCATGCTCTTCCCAACTCCCATGTCCGTTTCTGCACAGCGTTGTTCTTTCTGCCTCCATTGCCATCCTCCTCCCTAAATGAAATCAAGCCTTTCTTTCATGGTGCACAATACAAAGCATCTCTCTTAGAGCTCTTAGGGACCACACCGCATGCTTAGGCTTTTTGTCATTCCTGGGATGACCCTGCACCTGCATTTGGAAATGCAAGTGCTGCCTAACTAGCTCGCTGTGTTTGTTGCCGAAAGAGAGCTGCTGTTAAACTCTCTGAACCACAGCAAGCAATTACATTTATTTGTCAAGGTTGTAGGGTCTAACCTAGCAGATAGGAAAGTACTCAGGAAGTACTAATTACTATCATTATTCTGATTTCGAATGCCTATTAAAGAACTATAAAATTATAATTTATAATAAATATTAACTCTCAAACAGGCAGCAAATTACATAGAAACCTCCTACAGTTGGCGAGGCCTGTCCTGACCTCCTCTCTGTTTTACAAACACGTCAGGCACACTCCTTCATTCCAAGGCCCTTGACTTTCTGGTCCCTTTTACATTCGTGAGTCTCTTGGTGGATCATTAATTACCTCATCCAGATCTCTGCTCAGTTTTTACCACCTCGAAGGCGGCTTTCTGTGACTCTCTAGAAAGCTGCTCTCCCCAATCTCTAACCTGCAGGCTTTATTTTTCTTTGGCAATCATCATATTTTCTCCATATGGCTGGTATGTTCTGCATATGCCATTTTGGCAAAGAGAAGCTTTGGAGGCAAAACATTGGTCTCTCTCTCTCTCTCTCTCTCTCTCTCTCTCTCATTATTCAGTCTGTAGTGTCTGTAACAGTGCATGTTGTATGCTCCTAACAACAGTGGCTATTTCCCTAGCACATCCAAATACGCAGTAGATGCCTGCTGACTTCCATTAACTGGATAAATGCAAAGCTGCAGGCAGTTCTGAACTGGAAGCCTCCCTCAGAGTGAGGAGAGACTGCGATGACTCCATGTTTTCACAGAGCTTCAGAGTTTGTGAAGCCTGTTCATTGGCATTTTTTTTGTTTCTTCCTCCCAAACTTCAAGCCTTCTAGAGACATCTAGTGGCCTCCAGAGACACTGCTCAAAATTGCAGAAGGCTTTTGTGTGGAGCCTGGGGCACTTTGTTGAAAAAACAGTAGGTTCACAAAATATGTCTATCTGTCTTGCTCTCTTGCTCTGTGTGTGTGTGTGTGTGTGTGTGTGTGTGTGTGTGTTTCTCTATCTCTCTATCTAAGTGTATGTAAAATATATGCATATTCACACATACACACCCTTCCTGAGGAACAGCGTTTATTTTACCTTTATTTCACTTACAGATGACGATTCTGAGTTTGAAGAAGTTTGCTCCATGCCCCAAACCAGAAAATGGCAATGTGAGACTAAATTCTGAACTGGAAACTTTAAGGGTTCTTTACAAAATCAGTTGTGTTGGATGGTGTTTTGCTGGGGCAAACACTTGAAGAATTGTTTTCTTAAAGCAGATACATGTGAAAGGCTAAGGCAGACTTGTGAAGAAACATTTCACTGAAGCAGATACAGGAGAGAGGATGTTCTGCTGAAGCAAGCATGTGAAAGGACACCCAACAACATGCTTGCTAACAACACGCATGTATTGGTCCATCTCACATTTCATAGTTGAGCTCCATTTGTTGGGACTCCATAGAGAGAAATGCATCAAAAAACTTCTGGTGGTGTGCTGCAGTTTCTTGCTGCTTCCTTGGACTCAAGCTGATTGGCAGGCCTCACATGTTGAGGCAAGACCCGTGGAGGACACGTGAAGTTTGGAAGGCACTGTCCACTCTATGGACAGTGATGGAGGCAGAGCGACGCCTGATTCTATTGCTAGCTGTGCAATACTTATTGGTCTCAAGTCTGCACTGGTCTTCCTGAGAGAAGCACAGCCAAGAACTTCTGGTGTTCCTGCTGGTCCCTCCTGCTGACCCAAGCCAAGGCTGAGGCCTGGCTACCTCTGCTAGGTCATGTCACCACTGTTGCTAACCCAATGGTGCCAAACTGGCCTGCTGGTGTATTCATGGAGTGTTCGTGAGTGGATCAAGCTGCTGCTGCTGCTGACCTCTAAACTGAACTGGAGATTTCCAGACAACAGAGATGGGAGTTCTTCCAAAGAACAGCCATTTCTGAAGAGGTCCACTTCCCTTGTATCCTTTCTTTTCCACTACCCCTGGAGGGTGGTGAGTTAGAACAAGAAAAGGAGGTTAAAGCATTTTAAAAACATCCTTAAAAATAGACCTTAAAAAAAATTAAAGTTACAATCAAGTACCCTCCTCAAGTTCTTGATTCATGGCTACAATGGAACAAAAGCTCTAAAAGGTACAGGAGTATTTCGGCATCATCTGCAAAGTTCTCTTGAGGTCAACATGCTGGGTCCAGTGACAAGGAAGCAAGCAGAGCACTCATGGATGCAGGAATAAAATATAAACATATGTGATATTCTGCTCAGGGAATCCAAATATATGAACCTGATATGCTAGAAGGTGGGGTCTTTTGAATCAATCAAATTACTGTCTCGTTCAGTCACTGAATTCAGACCCTTACTGATGGTGGAAAGACAGTGTGGGGTAGTGGGGAAAGCCTGGGTTTTGATCACCAGTGCTGCCTGTTACAGACTTTGACATCAGGAGATGAATGAGCTAAGTTTCTGCCTTCCCATCACTAAAAGTGAAGAAAATATAACTACTTTTCAAAAAATTTTAAAGTGTAAGGCTGACTCTTCTAGGATAATCGTAACGCACAACAGAACTTATTATTACTAATACTGAATCTCCACACCACACCTTCACATGATTTCTTTCCCCGGGACCTGCCAGAATGCCTGACGCTTGTGAGACATCTGATGGGAAGCTCACCTGCTCTGTAGTTTGCTCATCCTTGATGTTCAAGCAGCCTATGTCCCCTCTACATCTCAGCAGTATGACTGAAAAATGCAATTTAAAGGAACTTACTCTTACAGAAATGGTCACTTTGTAAGCGAGTACCATAAAACCTAGTCACTGACTTAGAACTGGACAGTTGTTACAGAGTCAGGAACAATAAAAAACTGAAATGGAAATAAAAGCTCATCAAAGGGTAATGCTTTAAAATTATGTAAGGAAATGAATGTCCAGCATTTAAAACCACACACAACAGACTTTGTTGAGGCTCTAAGAAATAAACAGTGCGACTATGCTGCCCCCTAGTGTTGGAAAATAAAACAGGCAAACGCTTTATTTGCTTCTCTATTTACATAATTACAAACTTAACTTTTCCAAATGACTTACTGAGCAGCACGCTCGTGGGATCCTTGAGTCAAAAGCATCAGTAATACGAACATCACAAGAGGTATCTGCCTTTCCATTTGTGCAGCTCACCCCATGCCTAGACAAACCATCCTATAACCATTTTAATTACTTACAAGCAAGGCTTTATGATTTTAGAGACAGCTAGCTTGAAATTCCCTCCTGTCCATCCTAAAGTATACTCACATCATATTTCTTGCTAGTACAGATACAACGAGCTTACTTAAAAGGGGGATGAATGCATAAAGGCCAGAAGGACCGCGAGTCTCTACTCACGGATCCTGTGCCCACTGCAATCCCCCTCTCTATACCACTGCTGAGACTAGAGGGGTAAGATGTGGTGAGTCTTCACATCGGTCATCACAGCCACTTACTGTGATGGAGGTGCTACTGAAGGCAGTCCCTGAGGGAAGAAACTAGAAGCAAACATACAGACCACTTGAGCAGACCAGGCATGACTACTTGTTTTCTAACACTGTTCACAGCTCTGGAGGACAGATATCTGAAATGGAAGCATCCATTTGTAGACTCCTTTACTGCCTCTGCCTAGCTTCTGGTGGTGCCCATGAACCTTTGGTACCTATTGCAGTATCTGTCCCATTCCTGTTTCTGCCTTGATCGTCAGAACATATGCCTCCCATGTGTCTGACCTTCCGTGTGGCATTTTCTTCCCCTTATTCAGATAATTGTCTTATCTGACTAGAGAATCCACCCTTCTACCACACAATTTCAACACGACTACATTTTCAGACTCCATTTCTAAATCAGATCACATTTGTGGTATCAGAAATCAAACTTTGTTGTATCTTTTGGAAAGACACAAGGCAACCCACGACAGCAAGGAAATATACAATATCTTTGAGGGGAACCCCTTTTATTTCTACCTAGGTCTTTTTCATAAGCAATCTACTAGTGATCACATCATCCTTACTAAGGAGACAGATAGCAGAAGGGCTCCTTCAAAATGGATAGTCTAACCTAAGGCAGAGTTAATGAAGTAACATACCCAAGGCAGCTTGTTTGCTTTGTTCCATAGTTTTACAGCCCAGATGCTCTAGAAGAATGAGCCAGAGTGTCTGGTTTGAGTGAAGGCTTTCTTCCCAGCTTGATGACTTGCTGTCTTACCACTGTGTCTGCAGTTTCTCTGATGAATATACAAATGGAGAGAAAAGATTGCTCCCCTACCCTTCTTTTCTCATCATGAGGGCTCTACCCTCATGACCCGAATAAATTCTTCTTCTTTTTTTTTAACAAACAAACCCTCTCTATTGCTTCCTGAGTTTGGGCACTAAGAGACTGAGTTTTCAGAAGCACAAGTTGACTCTTAAGTCAGGCCATCAATAAAAAGGACTTAAAACTTTTAATTGGCACCATCAGCATAGTGGTCAGCAGTTCTCATGTGAATTACTTCATTGGTACCCCAGAGAGATCCCCCACACTCCATGGGACTCATCCTTGTTCCCAGAATTCCAGGTCAGACAGAGATTATAGGGGAGGAGCCTCCTGGAACAACAACTTTTTCCCCCCAATATGAAAACAAAGTCCTTCTGACACTCCTAGGAGGTAAATCTTTGTACTGAAGTCAGTTCTGGTTTTGGCTCCTGGTTCTTATTGAGGATGACAAGCACCAAAGGCTTAGACCATGTCTGGTGAGTCTTTTTTCTTCTGGATAAAGGGGATATTGAAGACCCTCTTCCTTCTCTGTGAAAAAAATTCCGATTGGAAACTTTTCCCCAGTCCTCCCGAAGCTAAGTTGAGACACAGGTAGGGTAGTGGGAGATCCTGTATTTTTGTTATGCCTATCATGTGAAATCTAGTTTTGGATTTGCTTGGCCTTTTCTTTGCTGTGGCTTTGTTAAGAGAGAACAGTGTGTCTTTCCTTAAAAAAAAAAAAAGTAAGCATTAACATATAAATGGACGATATTGTTGAGTAGCTGTTACGATTAGGAAGGCTTAAACACTGTGCACCCTGAGATTCCAGTGGAATAGCCACCTGCAAGTTATGTAAGAAACTCCCATGATACAGCTCTCATGGCTGCTCATGTTGGGTGGGATTTCCAGTGGCTCAGCTATATTTGTGTCACTAATCCTCCTTTAAGCAACCTCAATATGTCCGTTGGTTCACTAAGGTGGATTTGCATAGCAGCATCTCTTTTATCTGTCTGTGCCCTTCTTATCTCGATAAGTAATATGACGATACAGGCTCTGCACCAGGAAATTGTAGTTAAGTCATTCAATATTCCTGATTCTCAGATTTTCAGAGGGGGTACAAAGACTGCATGAGAAACTTATTCAAATTGTCACTGTTGGTTAATGACAGCCATCAGGCCTAAACTTAGTATATTTGAGTCCAACTCATTGTCTGAATCTCACTTCTTTTTATTGGGTCATATCATAGTAATTATAGTTAGGTGCACTATTTATTTTTTAATTCAAAATTTTCAAATATTTATATGTCCTATATTTTTTCATTGAGAAGGTAAGTTCACTTATAATAAGGAAGACAGGCAGGATCTGGTGCCACATTTTTCAAGCTACCAAGTTTAGGCAACATAACTCTGTACAAACCTGCATCCCCTAACCAGCCATGCTATATGATAATGTTAACATTTAAAATAAAGTGGCTCCTCTTGTTTAAAAATACTATGAATTTTAAGTTATCACAGAGCATCAAAACAAAAGCTGAGACCTTCTGAATGCAAAGGCCTTGGTCCTGACACGAATCTCATCATGTCCAGTGGTTTAAAGAACTTTGAGTGAGAAGAATCAAAACACATCTGTCTGTTCCAGCATCTTTGGTGTTATTTTCCATGGCCATTTGAACAACCTCAGTTCAAAAGTATCTGGCAAGAAAAAAATATCTTGCAAAGAGTCAAGGAGAGAGCAAGTACCCCAGCTGGCAAGTGCTACGAGACGCAGGTCCATAGATAAGATGCATGAGGATGTATATAGCCTTAGAGATCAGAGTTCAGTCTCTTTACAGAAAGGATGAGACAGGAGAGCAAGTGTGTGACCTTTTGTGTATTACTGTAATTTTTTTCAGAATGAAATTATACTATATTATTTTTAAATGATCAAAATTGGTGACACCACATAAATATCTGAAGTGCAATTCAGCAAGAAGAAAGGAGCTTGGTTGGTTCTGGTTGTTTATGGTGTTTGTTTGATTTGTTAATAAGACTGATTTAAGTCCAAGCTCCCCAGTAAAACTCTTGAGATAGCTTTCCACAGGGAGAGAAGAGGGCTCATGAAATTCATCTGCCCAGAACTGAAAGAAACAGGATTTTTCAGAGCCAGTGAACCCTGACAGTCACACAAACAGCTTCTGTCAGCTCTACAGGAAGCATAAACTGATCTTTGAGAAATATCCAGACTCACAGGCACATAAGCAGACATACTAATGGTCACAGAATAGACACTTCTCTTTGAAATGCTGATCTTTTTAAATAAAAGCAATGCTCCCAACTTAGAGAAGAGAGTGCTTCACTCCTGAAAGGCCCAGTGCAGCAGTGGTAACCCCATAAGACGCACTTCAGAGACTATAAAGTTTTTAGTACTAAATACAAAAACTTATGGTCAGAGTCTCCTCCTCCCCAGAACTTCTGTTTCTCTCAGTGGGGAGACTGGGGTCTTCACCTACCTCCTACTACATGGTAAAGTTCAGAGTCCGTACAGTCTTACTTATGCTATAAGACAAACAAGCCTTAAATGGGCAGCAACTAAACCAGTGACTACTGTTGTTGGGGAGGGTTAAAGTGTTTCTCAAGGCTTTCACAGCCTCTCTATTCCCTGCTCCACCATACCACAAGGACATGTATTCCACATGTTCCTAGCAGCCTTTTTTTATAATAGCCAGAAACTGTAAACAACATACTCCTTTAAATTATTTATTGATCAAAAAAAGCAAAACTGGAAGTGTTGAAGAAAACAAGCATGCACGCACACAGCATACATAAATATGTGTAATACTACACAAGTAGCTAAAGAAATGGTCTTCAGACACATACAACTTTGTTGCATGGCATTCATAGTAGTGATAATCAAATCTTAATAGAAATTGTAAATATAGAATTTATTTACTAAAAAACTGCAAAGACAAGGTAGAAATCAACAAGAGGAAATATAAAAACCTGATATATATGAAAGCTGAAAAATAATTGTAGTGACTGATAAGGCAAAGAAAGAAAGTGATAGAAAAGTTTTAAATATGGCACTGAATACTCACAGCAGGAAACATAGAAGAAAGTGGATCTCTGAGAGATAGTTAAAACCTTGAACACAGACATAGACTGGACATATTAGAGCCAAACATCAAATGTACAGTTTATAAAGTAACAAAATAAACTAGAATGTAATTAAAAAGACCAAGATCAATGAAACAGAAAACAAAGGCACAGTATGGAGGCTCGACAATAACAAGACCATTTCACTGAAATACTAATAAGTAAAGTTCTGAAAACAGAGAGCACATCAAGAAACAAGGTCAGAAATGGAGACAGGAGCATAACTACAGATACAACAGAAAATGAACAAACACAGGGCCTACCATAGATGTAATTCTTAATACTGAAAGCAATCTTCTGTACAAAGAAAACATTATACTAATCACCCAGTGAAATCAAAAGAAAAATAAATTATAAGAGTAAAGATTAAAAAATGAAGGAGCCAAAGTATTCATATATATAGAAAAAATATCCTTCTGCAAGATTCAAGAGATACTTTAGACATGTTGTAAATAATTAAAAGTCAGCAAGTAGGAGATGGACATTTGATCAATATATATGCCTAAATTTGTTTTTATTATCTTCATAAATGGGAATAAGAAAGGTTATCCTTAAACTATCAGTAAAATCCAAGTTGTAGATAAATCAATGTTATGAAAGATGTATAGACATAATAGTAAAAATTATAAATGTTTTTTAAAGTTAAATCAGAAACCACACATGCAAATGGATAGAAGATTTAAAGCCATTAAATTTCCAGCTCTTCCCCATGACTCAATAGAGTCAATGTGATATCAATCCTCCTAGGTTTTCACAAAATGTAACTCATTTTAAAATGTGTAGGCATGAAGAGTGGACCAAGAAGATCTCATATCTGAAGAACGGGAGAGCGAGGGAAATGCTTACAGGTATAAATTATTATGTAAGTGCATAGACAGACACCCCCACCCAGCAGGCGGGAGAGGAAGCACAACAATGGGCTGCTGGTTGCCCAGAATCTTTCTGAGTGACAGTGGGCACTGTGAATGGTTGACTGGAGAATGACTCTTAAAACATTTCAGAAAATATGGAATAATATTTTTCACATGTGGTTTTGAAAAGTATTTCTGAAACACAAAGTATTGACCACACAATAGACTGCTAAGATATAACGCCTTCAGATAAGACTTTTATTCCACCCCCACAACCAGAAAAAGAATGAAAAAAAAGCCTAAAATGGACAAAATATGTTCAATACCCATGTATGAAAAATATTAGCTTTCAAATATGAAAGCTTTCAAATATTTAAATGACCGTAAATCACTAATAAAGAGGAAACACATGGAAATCTGAACAAGCCACCTGGTGACAGGAAATGGCAAATGAACCCTTGAAAACTAATGAAATTCGCTAATAAGTATGTAAGCACAAATTAAAGCCCTCAGATGATTCTATTACATAATGAGTTGATTGGTAAAAGTTACAAACTCTGACAATGTCAAGAAACAGTGTGTAGAGACTTGAGAGTTTCTATATAGTACTGGGTAATTATCGGTCATGTGGAAAAATATCTTGGTGCTTCCTGTGGGCTTTGATATATGTTTGTCCTCTGAGGCAGCAACAGACACGCTCATCTCTTCAAGAAAAACTTATTCACAAGAACCAGGAGAGGTGGAGATGTAACTTTACAGTAATACAAAGGCAAAAACAGCGTGTCAATCTCCACTAAACTTTCTGGCATTAATGACTCAACATTATCACTTTTTTAGGAATCTGCTGTTAGTAGAAACATGGAGCAAATCCTCCAAAAACTGTGACCTATATACCTTTTCCCATATTTATATCTAAAAATAGTTATGTGTGTGTGTGCGTGCGTGCATGTGTGTGTGTGTGTGTGTGTGTGTGTGTGTGTGTGTGTGCGTGCGTGTGTGTGTGTTCATATGCCTGTGAGAATACACGTATGTTACATCAGCTTTGGGAACATGTTGAGTGATTTGGTTTGAGAAGAAAGTCTGGTAGAAAAGCTGTCCCCTACAATAACCAGTGCTGTCAAGCTGTGACTTAAACCAACACTTTTGTTTCAAAAAATGAAATCAGAACCAAGTTCCCAAGAAACTAAAAAGAGTGTCCTTTAGAATGTGCTGCATTCGGTCTTTCCCAACCCTTAACTCTCCTTAGAAGTAGGGATGGCACTGAGACTAAAACAGCTCCTCTCTGGGGCCCTCAGAGCATCATTTATAGTTTCTGCTTCAGGTTAAATACAGAATGAATCTGCTTACGCTGTGGATGGGTCCCAGTCTGAATACATTTCTGCAGAAAACTACAGAATCTTTTCCAGTCTACTCTTAGAATACTCCATTGGGTACCAGCTGGTGGCTAAATGGCCTTTCAGCATGATGGAATGCCATGCAACACTTGATTTTGCATTTGCTAAGTTAGTAACAGTGGATTCCTTACCTAAAAACAAGAGTTTTCCTTGATTTTAGTTTTCCTAACTGTTGTCAAGTCTGAAAACACTCCCTTAACTCTGTTAGGCCTCACAAATAAAGACATTGGTGAAATAGTTTCTATCCTCAAGACTACCATGAAGTTCAGTGAATTAGTAAATCAGATATCGCTTGTAATGCCAGGAGCATACACAGAAACTTAAAACGAGTCAGGAAGTGTCAAGAAACCTTCCCAAAAGCAGTCAAGCCTGAGCCAGTTTTGAGTAATATGTAGTTACAATGCTTCCTAATTAAACCACAGGAAGATAAGAGCCTACTGAGAAGACAAGCTTGTGTACTAGACTATCATTGTGAAACAGGCTTAGTCTGGAATCCCAAATCTGAGGATTACAGGTCCAAGGGAAACTAATTCCCCAAACTCCAAAAGGCAGTCCTGGACTATAGGAGGATTTCTGGCACTTACGTAATAAAAGGCATTTCTCAGGAACTTGTGAAATTGGTTCCCATCTACCAAAAAGAGGCACTGGCCTAAGGGACAAGTGACTTTCTGTGGTGCCTATAACATAGCAAAGCATGTGATGACCTTCATGTTCCCTCAGTATCACAAGTACTTGTGACACATTTCAAAATTCATGCTAGCATCCTAGCCCTCCTCCCCTCCTCCCCTCCCCTAAACTCCTAGCTCACTACCCCAAGCCCCACTCCATTCCTCAGTTACTCACTTTTCTTGTAACCTGCTATCTCAGCTATGCGATGATCTCTCTGTCTGTCTGTCTCTCCATCTCTCTGTCTCTCTGTGCCTGTCTCTGTATCTCTCTGTCTTTCTGTTTGTCTCTGTTTCTCTGTCTCTGTCTCTCTGTCTCTGTTTCTGTCTCTGTCTCTCTCTATATATGTATGTGTGTCTGTCTGTTTGTCTGTTGGTCTGTTTCTTCCACACCCTATGCTCTCTTCCTACTTCTCCTGTGGCCAGGTCCAGTCTGCTGGTCCAGTCTACTTATTTCTCTCTCTGCTTATACAGGCAACCATTTGAATTCTTTGTGCACAAATGTGTGTCTACATACACATGCTACTCTGCTCCTTGTATTATATTGTAATAACAATACACCTTTCTTGTGTTGACCATCTTTTAAGGTAAGAGGAGGTAGACACAATTCTTTGGACAATGTATTAGCCTATAAAAAGGTTGATACCTTCCTCAGGATCATGCTTTATTCACATCTGAGTACATATAATAAATTCTCTGTACTCTAGGGAAACACTTTTCTGCAAACTGTTTGCCCTGTGTCTTAGCACCAAAAGGTCAATGCATGTCAATGCTGGAAGATTTATGGGCTTTGCCAAAAAAAATCACATCTGAGACAGACATGGCTTCTGAGCATAGATGGGGTAGAACTGAGGTAGACAAAGACAAGCAAATAATCCTAAATTGAAAAAAGAAAAACAGAAGCAATGCAGCCTTGTATGAGAAAATCTCTTCTTCTAGTTGTATCAATTATTTTCTTACATTTCTCTTGTGCTCTTGTTCATGGCTTTCGAGGTACACGTAGATTGGAACAATGTGAATTGACTTGCTGTTACTTTAGTGACAGTTAAAATAAATATAAATAAATAAATAAAAGATAGATAGGTGATTGGTATGTAGATGATTGATAGATGATAGATGACTGACAGGTAGGTAGATATAGATAGATAAATAGATGATAGATAGACAGACAGATACATGATAGATAGATGAATAGATAGATAGATAGATAGATAGATAGATAGATTAGATAGACAGATACATGATAGATAGATAGATAGATAGATAGATAGATAGATAGATAGATAGATAGATAGATAGATAGATTAGATAGACAGATGGATGGACAGATGAATGGACAGGCAGACAGACAGACAGACAGACAGACAGAACTAGACCTGGCTATTTTAAAAGGATATAGGCTAGGGAAATGTGGTTAGTAAACTGACTGTCTAAGGGCCTGATTTGGATCCCAGGGACCCACATACAAAGCAAATATAGTAGAACGTGCTTGTCTTCCCTGGGCTGTAGACACAGGAGGATCTCTGGGGTTTACTGATTTACTTTTGTGTAGACTAATTATTCAGAGACTCTGTCTCAAAAGTGGTGAGTGGCTTCACTGAGGATGGCATGCAGGATTGCTTCCACATACATGCACACATATACATGCCACACATGAACATACACTCCCACACATGAACACACAAACATACCTACACATCTATAAAATAAGAAAAAATTGTTTTAATTTTTTTAACTTCTTTACTGAATTAAATAAATTGCATTACTTTAAAATAAAATGTTATAAAGGTAGAAAATCTTTGTATAAGCAAAGAGAAGGTTTACACACAATTGTATGAAATGTGTTCCATAGCCACTGAATACCTTTACTCTTAAAATTATAACTTAACATCTCTTATTTTTTTAAAAGTGAAGAACCAAGATTAGAAGTATAGTTCTATGTACAGTTCTATAAAATACAATTCTAAGTACAGACACTAGTTGTGCTGGCTAGTTTCATGTCAAGGGTTATCAGAGAAGAGAGAGTCCTAATTGAGAAAATTCCTCCATAATATCTGGCTGAAGTCAAGTTTATAAGACATTTCTTAATTAATAATTGATAGGGGAGGGACAAGCCCATTGTTGGTGGGGCTACCTGGGCCTTTTGGTCCTCCTGGGCTCTATAAGAAAGCAAGTTGAGTAAGCTTTGGAAAACAAACCAGTGAGCGTAAACTCTCCATGACCTCTGCATCGTCCCTGACTCCAAGTTCATGACCTATTTAAGTTCTGGTCCTGACTTCTTTCGATGATGAACAGTGCTATGGAAGTATAAGCCCAACAAATAAACCCCTTTCTCCACAAGTTGCTTTGGTCATCGTGTTTCATGACAGCACTAGTAGCCCTAACTAAGACACTACTTTAATGGGTTTTTAAAATATCAATATATTTGTTTGGTTTGTGAAAATTAAATACTTGATAATTTTCTGCAGGATCATAATGGTTATTGTTTATAGTTTCTTAAAACTGTGACTATGGCTTATAAACTAATAATTTATTTATAGTTTAAATTTTGTGTAATTATAATTTGTGACAATTTACATGCTACAGAGTCACTGGCATTATTTCTCCAACTTGAAGTTTTTTGAAAAAAATGGTCAAGAATGAAAATAACTGAAGAATTATAAACTAGTCAGCAGACTATAAAATGCTTTCTTAATAACATAACTCATGATTGTGTTGAAATGGGTAACAAAAATACATGTTCTGGAATAAAAAATAACAATCATTTTTTATTACTCATCCAAGCATTACTGACCAGCCAAACAGTATTCTGTGCAAAATAATCATTAAATTCAATCATCATTGACACTCCTTTAGCTCATAAAAATCACATTCATATAGATTTTTATAATAGTGTTACTAATATTGGTTTTTGATTCCTGTGATGATAAACTATACAAATTTAATAGCTTAAAACAACAAAAACAGACAACATGGGGGCAGCTTTGAAGTTTCACAAGTCCCCAAAATTGGTGAGCAGTGTAACATCCCTGACCCATCCAGTATAGCTTGGTCCTAGAAATCTGACTGGTGCAGTGAGACAATGAAGAAAGGATGGACACACAGACACAGCCATAGAAGAGCTGAAGTCAGGTAGGGCGAGCAGGTTCTGATGGAGCTGCACTGACTAGAATCTTGAGTGCTCTTAGGAGCAGTGCACAGGGAGCAGGTAGATCACCTCAGTAGGAGACCTCTGAAAGTCAGCAGTCTCTGGCTGCAAGCATCCTGGAGTAGGAAGCTGAAGCTGCTAGCTTTCGCATAGACTGGGCAAGGTCAGCCTTGAGAAAGCACTCCTACTTGTGTACACTGTCAGCATATTCTTACTCAGACCAGGAGAAGGTTGTACCTTCCTCTGAGCTTCTATGGGGGAAGACTTTGACTTTGCCATGGGTCTGATGCACTGGGTCTTTACAGGACTTGCCCTTGTCAATCCAAGTTCACTTAGGAACTCATCTGCTATTTTCACCAGCCAGGGATGTATGAGCCTACTGCTTATACATTCACTTGGGCTTCTTTATCTCCCCACACATTCCTTCAAGAGATGTTGGCCAGAACCCATTCTCCTAACTTCTTCCAGATTTCAGAAGCCATTTGAACTCTTTACATGACCCACATCACTTAAAACTTTTCTTTCTCTGTCACATCTGCTTCTCCAACTCTCCCAAGCACTGCAATAAGGCGAGTGGTGATTGCATTAGACTGTGTTGTTATCCAGAACCATTTGCCCATGTCAGCTCACCACAGACTATGTCTGCAAGTCTCTATTGTGGGGATGGGGTGACTACAGACTGTAAGAAATGTAGGGCTAGTGTACTACCTACACAATACAACACAGTAATATATTTTTACCTTGCTCTGTAAATAATATATATGTATATATATATATATATATATATTACATACAACTCTTAACTTGTACTCTTAACTTGTCCAGGATATGTAAAATCAGGGACTAAATGGTGAAAGATATCTTCAGGCAACATATTAGAATTTGGACTATGGAAGCTTGGGATAGGGAAATAGAATTCCTACATTTTTGCCCGGATTCTAAGGACCCAAGAAATATTTAATGATGCTTTTCTGAATTTCAAGGGTAGAGAGTACTCTGTGCACTGTGGGGGTGCCTCTAGCAACTGATCACCAAGACCTAGTGAGAACCCATGACTGGTGATGATTAAACTAAATGGTGACTTTTGGTGAGTCAGGCACTTTTCTAAGTGCCGTGTTTGCATCATCTAACTCAATAGACAAAAAAGGTAAGCGTCATTATTATTAATTCACAGAGGCAGAACATTAATCTTAATATAATTAAGTGACAAGTGACAAGCACAGGATTTCTGCTTTTAACCCCTAGAATACATTTCCATATAATATGAATCACTGTATCTAATTATACAATACATGAGAACTTATCCCCCTTTGACTATAGGCAAGTCATTGGGAGAGTTAGTTTAGGTGTCCCAGCTGTGCCATGATAGGAAGATTTGATCCAGCTAGAGAGCATGGCCGATGGTCAGTAAGGTGGTGTCAGAGGTGATAGAAAAGAAATTCCCTCCACAAAGGTTCATAGATGCTTGAATCCCTCAGAATCTCCTGGGAGCATTCTTAAAATAAGGAAGAAAAAGATAAAGTATACATACAAGAACACATTTAGAGACCCAAGGGATTCTTGTTGGGTTATTTTTATCAACACATATTAGATATGCATAATTGTAAGATTCTTTCTTACATTTCCACAGGCACAGATCATATCAATTTATTCTTCTTCTGCTCTTCTTCTCCAGCACCCGTTCCAGTAACTAGTATTCAGTATTCTGCTTTCCAGTCAATTCTTTTCTGTTTTAGTGTCTATATCTGTAAAGAAGCATGCAATACTTGCCTTTCTGTGCCTCCCTTTTCCTTCTGGATCCACATCACTGTACAAATAACAGGATTTCATTTTCCTTTATGTCTGAATAATGCCCTATTGTGTGTATATCCAATTTTCTATCCCATTCTTGTTATCCAGGTACCCATTCATCTGTTAATGGGTGTGGTGATTTGAATATGCTTGTCCCAGGGAGTAGCACTATTAGGAGGTATGGCCTTATTGGGGTAGGTATGGCCTCATTGAAGAAAGTGTCACTTTGGGCATGGGCTTTAAGACCCTTATCCTAGCTGCCTGGAAACTAATCTTCTCCTAGTGGCCTTCAGATGAAGATGTAGAACACTCAGCATTTCCTGCACCACACCTGCCTTGACATTGCCATGATGTACTCTTGGTGATAATGGACTAAAGTTCTGAACTTGTAAGCCAGCTCCAATTAAACGTTGACCTTATAAGAGTTGTCTTGGTCATGGTGTCTGTTCTCAGCAGTAAAACCCTAGCTAAGAAAAATGGTCATTTACTCTGATTGCAAATCTTAGGTATGAGACAATATCAATCACTTTCTTTTTTTTAAGTGTATGCATAGGACTTTTGCCTGTCTGTATTTATGTGCACTGTGTGTATACGCTGTGCCCACAGAGACTATAAGAGGGTATTGATCTCCTGGAACTGGAGGTACATATGGTTGTTAACCATCATGTGGGTACTAGGAATTCAACCCATGTCCTCTGCCCTTAATCACTGTGTCATCTCTCCAGCACCATGATTTTAATTTTTAACAATTACCCTAATCAGAAATTAATACCCTGGCCTGGAGACAGCACTTCAGAAACCCTGACCTAATACTTAAAGAAGTTTCTTAGAGGAAAGAGACTTTTGGTGGATCAGAAGGAAGCCTAAACATGTCTGCCATCATTTTCCCTCAGAGTTAAACTGCCCCTCTGTGGTTAGTCCTTATAGAATTCAAATTTGTATCCTCACACTGTGATTCAACCCAAGCTTAGCATTCTGGTTGTTAATTTAATAGCTGGGAAGGAGAAAATGGGAAGATCATTCTATTGCAAATAGGAGGAAAAGCCTCAGGTTAAAGCAAAGAGTTGTGAGGAGAGGTAGAATATAAGGTGGAAGAGAAAGAGCTTCATTCAAAGAAACCCTGATCCCTCAAAAGTCATGGAAAAATACATAACTTTAAAGCTTGTTTTACAGTGTCAACAATTCAGCGTGCACCATCACTTTTCATGTGATTATGGATCAGTGTGCCTAGAAGTTATGCAAATGGAGAGGAACAGCATGTGTCTCACTGTAACGTCAGTTTTAGAGGCAATGACTTATTTCCAGACAACACTGACATCTGAGCCAAAGTAGTCCTTTTTCCCCCGAGATCATAAATTCCTAATTCCTAAATGCAAAGTAAGAAAAGTAACAAACCAAAGTCTTACATTCACTTCTCTCCTTTTCTACTGTTCCTCTTTCAGAAACAATGCATATTAGAATAGAGACACTGTGTATTTTGTCCCTGCTAGGACATTATTCCAAACGAGAAAACAAAATGAACCTACCAAAGGTCAATCTAGAGACTCTATGAATCAGCAGTAGGTCAAGAAATGGTAGGTCTCATTTGCAGGAGGTTCCTCATCCCAGATAGTGGGTGAGCATGAAGAATTTATGAGACTGAAAGCTCTATTGAAAGGTGGAAAAGTAAACACAAACTTTCTTCTCCATCTAGAGCTAGAGCAGAAATAAAGACCATTAAGTCTGGACAGAGACACAACATTCCATTTGAGCTGCGCCATCATCAAGCTGGCCAAGGGACCACTCATACAAAGCAGTGTTTACACGAACCTGCTAAAGGGATAGGTGGAATAATTGCTCCTTTAAATAGAAACTACCATTTTCCTTCCCAGAATTCCCATCCTCTACCATAGTCTCCACAAGTCTATCATTCCTCGAGGGTTGTCTGAATCTGACCTTGCTTTTGAGTCCTAACAAACAAAGCTACAACCTTATCTTTTGCTTTTCACTTTTCCATCTCTTTCTTTCAGATGTCAGCTGGACTTTGGGTCTATTTCTTCTCGTACTTTGGGTTTTCCTTGCTCTTTCTCTAAAGCTCAGCTCCCTGCCATTTGATGGCTGTTCATACTTATAGCTCAACAGCTTAGCTGTTTCCTTCTCTCCCCACCCCCCTTTGGACAATTGTAAAGACTTTCAACTCCTCTGTCCTGTAATCTTTTCCTTTAAACTCCAAGAAAATTGTCCCTGAGTCTCCATCCATGCCTCTGTTTGTTTGTGCTTTTTAATGAGACCAAGAACTCTGGAAGGGACTTTGTTTGGCCTGGTGTCATTTGGGATTTTCAATAAGGTCTAAGGAATGAATTTCTCTTCTAGGATTCAGAATAACTCTAACAACTTGCTGATCCTTGAAGTTTATACTGGCTATACACTGTTTTAATGCTGAAAATATCTGTCTACACACATCTCCTTAGCTGTTGCTAATACCAGTTCCTATCTGCATGAGTGGTAAAGAGGGAAAATATTCCACCGCTATTCCAGAGACATGGAATGCTAGCTGTCTTGGGTATCTCCTTTCCCTAACTAGGACTGACTCTGACAATAACCTGCTAACATGGCTTATACAAAGCTTTGTCCCAGTGTGGAACTAGCTGTCATACAATCTGTTCTTTATGTTGTGGGGCCATGGTGAAGACAATATTTACTATATACTCTTGCTTGCCCCATCTGCTTTCTGCTTTCCTTTTCCATAAACCCAACATTCCAGTTGGGCTGGCCAAGGAACCAACTATAGTAACTCACTAAAGCAGTGGTTCTCAACTTTCCTCATGGTGACCCTTTCACACAGTTCCTCATGTTTTGAAGACTGCTAACCATAAAATTATTTTTTGGCTGCCCCATAACTCTAACTTTGCTACTGTTATGAATCATAATATAAAAATCTGTGTTTTCCCAGCGGTCTTAGGTGACCGCTGTTAAAGGATCATTCAAACCCTGAAAGGATTCGTGACCCACAGGTTGAGAACTGCTGCTCTAAAAAATTATCCTCATCTTGGATTCTTCTCAGGAGAGCCCCATTGAAGAAACCTGTCCCCAGAAAGTCTTCCAAGAATGCTGACTTTAATGGTGGAGGGTCTGGAGTTTGACCAATTCCAGTGAGAAGCCTATCACTGGTGGTGACAATCAGAATCCTAGCTGTGCATACTTCTGCCTTTTCCTGAGATGAGATACTAATAAGAAGGGATGCAATCACTAGAAAAATAGCCAGGTTGTTTCAGAGACATGAAAAAATAAGAACTAGAAGAACAGAGGGATTAGTTGATGGTTGCTAAGCACCGTAGAGTAAGAAATAAAGACACGTTCAAGCTATTAATCAAGAAATTAAAGCAAGTGAGAGGACATCCTTATTAGCATTTAAATGGAGCTTCCTCTCCTCCAGGTGGATGGCAACCACAGGTAGAGGAGGGGTAGTATTCTATTATGATCTGGGCTTCAGGCAACCCGTGTCTCAGTTTGGGCAGGTTTGGTATACAATCCTTGCTGGATGGTAGAAAAGGAGACCTTATCATTGGAGGGAATGTCTGTGAAGACAAAGTTTCAAAGCTAGAACTCCATGGTTGCTTTGAGTTCTATGTGCATACAAAAGCAGTGAATTCTCATTCAGTACAAGATAGAGTTATTCACATGCGCGCGCGCACACACACACACACACACACACACACACACACACACACAGTGTTACATGGACTCAAGTGAGACAAGTAGCTTGAATGACATTTCTTTGAATGACATTTCTTGCCCTTTTTGGGATTTATGTCATCTCCTCCCATGACTCATAAGTATGGTCAAATATCAGTATAACCTGACTCAGGAAATGGTAGGCCAGCTTAAGCAAAAAGGAAATGATATATCTATAAGGTTTCCAACTTCAAGTATGGATAACGAGCCACCCTTGGGGATTGTTAATGATTCCTGAGGAAAGCCAGACCAAGAGGAGTAGAATGAAAAGAGATATTTTGGTATGTTTTCACGGCAGTGAAACATCCCAATGACACAGGATTTAGCATCTTAGCAGAGGGGGTATACTAGGTTATTGGCATGACCTTTGAAAACTTGAGCAAAGGAAAGGCCTGCATGTAGAGATGCCAGGATCACTGTACAAATGATGTATGCCATGAGAGCCTTAAAGTCTCAAAGAAGCATGCATGTAAGAAGGGCCCTATATGTATATATGTAAGGCAGAAAACCCTATAACTGCCTGTATTCCCAAGAAGGTCCAGAAGCCAGTACCTTTATTAAAACAGTGAAGCTGGAGGAAGATTTGTGCCACTCAGAAGTCTGGGGATAATGATAGACAGAAGATTATCGTAATAGGTGCAATAGTCTGTAGAGGTCAAGAGATAGCATATACCCACTGAAAAGAGAGGACCAGCATGACTGTAACACAGAGGGCATTTATTTAATCTGCAATTATCAAGTCGGAACATTTACAGGAATGGTCCATATAATATTTGTTCTTTAGGAATAAGGTACATAGGCAGCATCATAATATGCAGTTCTACACTGAAAATCTGTACTGTATATACTATTATACATATAAACTATATGCTCCAGTATACTGCTCCTAGGCTATAAGCTGACACAGCATGTGACTACATAGAAACTGTGAACAATAATAAGCACTTGTGTATTTAAACATATCTAAACATATAGCGACTGTAGTAAAAGTGACACAGGACTACTGGTCTTCAGTATAATCCTATTTAACACACTACTCTGCAAAAAGAGGGTGGACCATGGAATATTGCAATAAATTAGTAATTTGATGTAATAGAGCATTTAACTACCATACATAAGACCTTAGGTACAATCCCCAATGCTGGAAAGAGAGAGAGGGAGACAGAGGCAGAGGGAAACAGAGAGACAGAGACAGAGAGAGAATAATGGAGGAATTGAAGAATGAAGGAAGGGAAAGATGTGCTCATGTGAACTGTACTATGCTAAGGAGGGAGGTAGGGAGAGAAGACAGAAATTGAGAGGTGGAGGGAGGGAGGGAGGAAAGGAGAGAGGGAGGAAATTACAATTAAGTTACCCAAACTAACTAAGCTGTAGCTTCAGTTAAGGCTGTTCTACCACATGTGATTTATGAGAGATTAATCCATTCTTGTCCACCAACATGTCACCACTGAACACTGAACATTGTTTTTCTCTTTTATTCTTATCAGAAAGGAGACTGAGTTGCCATTCACAGGAACAAAAAGGAATGGACAACCAGGTACCAAAGTTAAATCAGGAACAGATAAACCATCTAAACAACCCCATAATTCCTAAAGAAATAGAAGCAGTTATTAAAAGTCTCCCAACCAAAAAGAGCCCAGGACCAGATGGGTTCAGTGCAGACTTTTATCAGACATTCATTAAAGACCTTATAACAATACTGCCCAAACTATTTCACAAAGTTGAAACAGACAGAGCACTACCAAATTCCTTCTATGAAGCCACAATTACACTTATACCTAACCACACCAGACCCAACAAAGAAAGAGAACTTCAGACCAATTTCCCTTATGAATATCGACACAAAAATACTCAATAAAATTCTCAAAAACAGAATCCAAGAACATATCAAAAGGATTATCCATCATGATCAAGTAGGCTTCATTCCAGGGATGCAGGGATGGTTCAACATATGGAAATCCATTAACGAAATCCACTATATAATCAAACTCAAAGAAAAAAAAAAAACATGATCACTTCATTAGATGCTGAGAAAACATTTGACAAAATTCAACACCCCTTCAGGATAAAAGTCCTGGAAAGATCAGGAATTCAAGGCCCATACCTAAACATAGTAAAAGCAATATACAGCAAACCAGTAGTTAACATTAAACTAAATTGAGAAACTTGAAGCAATTCCATTAAAACCAGGGACTAGACAAGGCTGCCCACTCTTTCCCTACTTATTCAATGTAGTTCTTGAAGTCCTAGTCAGAGCAATCAGACAATGAAAAGAAGTCAAAGGGATAAAATTTGGAAAGGAAGAAGTAAAAATATCACTATTTGCAGATGATATGACCCCAAAAGTTTCACGAGAGAACTAGTAGGCTTGATAAACAACTTCAGCAAAGTGGCAGGGTAGAAAATTAACTCAAACAAATCAGTAGCCTTCCTCTACTCAAAGGATAAATAGGCTGGGAAAGAAATTAGGGAAACAACACCCTTCACAATAGTCTCAAATAATATGAAATACCTTGGTGTGACTTTAACCAAGCAAGTGAAAGATCTGTATGACAAAAACTTCAAGTCTCTAAAGAAAGAAAGTGAAGAAGATATCAGAAGATGGAAAGATCTCCCATACTCATGGATTGGCAGGATTAATATAGTAAAAATGGCCATTTTGCCAAAAGCAATCTACAGATTCAATGCAATCCCCATCAAAATTTCAGCCCAATTCTTCATAGAGTTAGAAAGAGCAATTTGCAAATTCATTTGGAATAACAAAAATACCTCAGGATAGCTAAAAAATATATTCAACAATAAAAGAACTTCTGGGGGAATCACTATCCCTGACCTCAAGCAGTATTACAGAGCAATAGTGATTTAAAAAACTGTATGGTATAGGCACAGAGACAGGCAGATAGAGCAGTGGAATAGAATTGAAGACCCAGAAATGAACCCACACACCTATGGTCACTTGATCTTTCAAAAAGGAGCTATATCCATCCAATGGAAGAAATATAACATTTTCAACAAATGGTGCTGGTTCAGCTGGAGGTCAGCATGTAGAAGAATGCAAATCGATCCACTTTTATCACCCTGTACAAAGCTTAAGTCCAAGTGGGTCAACATCAATGATCAAGGTCCACATCAAATCATATACACTCAAACTAATAGAAGAAAGAGTAGGGAAGAGTCTTGATCACATTCACTGGGGAACATTTCCTGAACAAAACACCAATGTCTTATGCTTTAAGATCAAGAATCAACAAATGGGACCTCATAAAACTGCAAAGTTTCTGTAAGGCAAACAACACTGTCATTAGGATAAATGGCAACCAACGGATTGGGAAAAGATCCATTACTACATCTGATAGAGGGCTAATATTCAAAATAGACAAAGAACTCAAGAAATTAGACTCCAGAGAGCCAAATAACCCTATTAAAAATGGGGTTCAGATCTAAACAAAGAATTCACAGCTGAGGAATATTGAATGTCTGAGAAGCACCTAAAGAAATGTTCAACATCCTTAGTCATCAGGGAAATGCAAATCAAAACAATCCTGAGATTCCACCTCACACCAGTCAGAATGGCTAAGATAAAAACTCAGATGACAACAGATGCTGGCAAGGATGTGGAGAAAAAGGAACACTCCTACATTGTTGGTGAGATTGCAAACTGGTACAACCACTGTGGAAATCAGTCTGGAGGTTCCTCAGAAAATTGGACATTCCACTACCTGAGGATCCAGCTGTACTTCTCCTGGACCTATACCCAAAAGATGCTCCAACATATAACAAAGACACATGCTCCACTATGTTCATACAATCTTATTTATAATAGTCAGAAGCTGGAAAGAACCCAGAAACCCTTCAAAATGTGGTACATCTACACAATGGAGTACTACTCAGCCATCAAAAACAATGATTTCATGAAATTCATAGGCAAATGGATTGAACTAGAAAATATCATCCTGAGTGAGGTAACCCAATCACAGAAAAACACACAAGGTATGCACTCACTGATAAGTGGATATTAGCCCAAAAGATCGAATTACCCAAGACACAATACACAGACCAAACGAAGCTCAAGAAAGATTACCAAAGTGGGGATGCTTCACTCCTTCTTAAAAGGGGGAACAAAAATAGTCATAGGAGGGGATATGGAGGCAGAGTTTGGAGCAGAAACTGAAGGAATGGCCATTCAGAACCTGCCCCACATGTGCCCCATAAACATATAGTCACCAAGACTAGATAAGATGGATGAAGCTAAGAAGGTCATGCTGACAGGAACCATATATAGATGTCTCCTGAGAGACACAGCCAGAGCATATCAAATACAGAGGTGAATGCTAGCAGCAAACCTCTGAACTGAGAACGGGACCCCTGTTGGAGGAATTAGAGAAATGATTGAAAAAGCTGAAGAGGCTTGCAACTCCATAAGTACAACAATGCCAACCAACCAGAACTCCCAGGGACTAATCCACTACCAAAAGACTGTACATGGACTGACCCATGGCTCCAACTGCATATGTAGGAGAGGAAGGCCTGGTTGGATACCAATGGAAGGAGAAGCCCTTGGTCCTGTCAAGGTTGGACCCCCAGTGCAGGGGAATGTTGGGGGGCAGGAAAGTGATGTGTATGGGGAGGGGAATACCCTTATAGAAGAAGAGGAGGGGAATGGGATAGGGGGTTTATTTCTGGGAAACCACGAAAGGGAATAACATCTGAAATGTAAATTAAAAATCCAATAAAAAATAGAAAAAAAAGAAGAAAGAAAGAGAGCAATGGACATTCACCCTCATTCCCTTAGGCTATGCTAATTCTCTTGTTGTCTGCCATAATGCTATCAGAATAGCCTTGAATGACTTGGACACTGCAGAACATCACACTGGTTCACTATATTGAGAATGACATATTAATTGTACCAAATGAAACAAAATACAGAAGTAGCCAGAGCTTTCACAGATGTAGGGTATTTGAAGTTTTAAGATGAGCATCCTGAATTAACTTTTCTGAAGTAAAATATTAGTTATTAATTGTTTCTCCATACTGAAAATGAGGCATTATATTTGGTAGCTGTTTTAAACTTGAGAAGCTGCATAGATTTTAAGAGGGTATCAAAATGATCCATGGGTCAGATGATATAAAGAAATGTTAGTGTCATGTGCAGCCCGGAGTGAGAAAGTTTCAAGATTGCTGCTTATGGTGCTACAGTGGCAGCAAACTTTATACCTTTAGGGCTCTGTATCAAAGCTGAGACATCTGTATCATGGAATATACTGCCACTTCGGTGTAGTGCTCTGCAGGAGACAGTGTGCACCAGCATATCTGTCCCCAGTTCAACATCCCTTGACAACATTCCTGCTTGCATTAGTCATCGTAGAAATATTTACAACAGAGAACTCAGCAAGAGATCTAAACCAGGGTAATGTTTTCAGAGTTAATTAGAGAGCTTTGACAATACACCATGGGTTCCACCAGAATCACCAAATCCTAGTCAGGTGACTCCAGCAGTAACTCACCATAACACGGAGGTTATATGGCTGAGACAGGATCCAGCAGTTTGCAACGTTTCAGGAAATTGAACAAATGCAATGCCCCCAAACCCCTTGCCATGTGACACTATTGCAATTGTTTTCCCTTATTTCACACCTTTCAATTAGCTCATGGAATGTTTTCTGTTTCCTGTTGACAAGGGAGGGAAAAAAAACCCTAAGATTTGTTTATGGATGAATCAACTCTGTATGTGGGTGTAAGCTAAAAATGAATTGTTAAATGCACCACTGAGTACCTCTGAAAGCCACTGTTGGAAGTATCCTCGAGACACTAATATTTAGACTAAATGGCTGACTGGTTAGGGTTTTGCCATAACTAAAATTGGAGATAGATGAACGGCTATGGAGAAGAGGCATGTATGTCATTGGACCTAAAGGAATGAGCACAATCTATGGGAACTGTTATACTGTGTGTTTCCATCTTGTACTGAGGAACAAGCCAATAGAATGTAGACATGAAATAATAGCTTTTCAGGGAGGCTAATATGAGATTGAGTACAAGAAGTATGAGGCCTCCCTGGGCTTCAAAGGGAATCCAAGACTACCCTGACTAACTTAACAATAGAAATGAAAACATTTTAATTTAACTTAAGTTTTTGAACAATCTAGAAGGAAGAAAGAGATGGGACCATAGCTTCATGGTATAGCTTGGTTCATGGTCAAGGCATTAAGTCTTGGGTGACTCCTCCAGAACCAATAATCAAAACACACAACTCAGAAGCAAATGTATCCTGGGGTCAAGAGCACTAGGTTCATAGAGCCTAAAGTATGGAATATGAAGTTATTAACTTCTTCAAATTGCCAAATTCCAGTTTTACTTCTCACCATTATTATACTGAGGGAGTACAGTTGTTTTACTTGTCCTGACTGGATTTCCTTGTCACTGTTACCTGGGCTGTTCAAACAGGTTTTCTCCTCTGCTCTTTGGACTGCTCCTCTTGTGGTGTCTGTCCTGTATTAGCAATAGAAACTCATTTGAGGGTTCCACAACTCTTGTCTGTAAAGGAACTTTGAAACATGCAGCCCTTAATGGGATGACTCCATCAAATCCTTCTTGGGGTTCAGGGAAACCAAAGCAAGAGAGGACAGAAAGAGAATATGGGCCGGAGGGGATGGATAACACCAAGAAAACAAGACCTTCTAAATTGACAGTATCTGCACATATATGAACGCACAGAGACTGTGGCAGCACGCATAGGACCCGCAGAGGTCTACACCAGATGACGTCATAGAGATGAAAGGAGAAGTGGACACATTTCCCCGTCCCCATCCCAGAAGCAATCTCCAACTGATAACCATGTGCAGCTGAAATTTTAGTTTTCTCCAACAGAGCTTCACTGGGCAAACAAACTGCTCTTGAGGACAGGCTGTATGCCCAGCAATAGATGATCAGCAGAAAATAGACCAGAGGGGATCTTTGCAGATTCCATGTCTTAAAATGTCATGTCAAGGCTTTCCTTTTTAAATCTTATTTATGACTTTAGCTTTTATTTCATTTATATACTTTTCTTCTATTTTTTACTCTAAAAGTCATTTGTATACACACACACACACACACACACACACACACACACACACACACACACACACGGCTTCCAATTTAGTGTTTTCATGAAATTCCTGAGTGTGCAAAGGTATGGTCCGTTTCCTGCTCCTTCTCTTCAGCTCTTTGCCTTCTGTTTGTTTGTTTTGTCCTATTCCGATATGTTCGTTTCTGTTTTTATTTTATCTTTTTATTTTTTATTATTATCCTTAGAAGCCTGATTGTTTTCTAATGAGCGACAGAAAGGGAGTGGCTCAGGTGACGGGAAGTGAAGAAGAACTGGGAGGAGTAGAAGGATGAGAGATTGTAATAAAACTATATCATGTAAGAAAATAAATTATTTTCAGTGAAAGACAAAATAACAAATATGAGTAGTAGTTTGCTCTAAAGTCATTCATTAAATTGTTTTTTTCTTTCTGGAATGAAAGTTTTTGAGTGATCACCTGGATATTTATAGTGGTTTGCATGAGAGCATCTTCATTAGGCCAAAAGTTTTGAACACTTGTCCCCAGTTAGTGTCCAGCCTTGCTGGAGGAAGTACATTGTTGCATTTGGCCTTGGGTGTTTAGAGTCTCCTCTCCACATCAGTTTGTTCTCTCTGCTTCTTGCTCCTGTTTGAAGATGATAGTTCTCAGCTTCCTGTTTCTGTCACCATGTCTACTACTTGTTGTGACACCTCATGATGTGGCTTATCCCTACAGACCTATAGTATGTAGCTTTCATCCATAAAAAAAACCAAATAATATAATAAATAGATAGATAGTTGACAGATAGATGACAGATTTAGATAGATAAATAAAATGGGATCCACTAAGTAGGATCCACTAACGGAAAGATATAACAAGGAAGTAAAAATGCTTTTGATTCATTTTTAAGTTTTTTTATGAATGCCCAAAGGGGCATTGAATTGGTGCTGAGAATGGCTTAGTAGACCCGGCAGTAAGATTGGACTGCTGGAATCCTGGCAATTCTTCTGAGGAGTGACTGTACTCCTGCCATGATGCTAAATGAAAGGTGAAAGGGTTAAAGGTTAGGGAAGTTAAAAGAAGAATCTATGCTGTCCCTTCCAGGGGTCAGGAATGCCCACCTTATCCCAGACTCCTCCTACCTCTCAGTTTACATCCAGCAAGAAGGGGTGATTAAATATTTGCTGCTATTTCTGGAAGGATAAACTGGCTGTGCACAGTACAAGCCTTCTCTCTAATCCCCTCACTGAATAGGGTTTCTTTGGAATGTCCCATCCTGGCTGTGCAGAACTAAGACTTCTTCTATATTTACATAGGACGTGGAAGGGAACTCAGATCCAACACCTCCTACTGCTGAGTGGTAATTTTATCTACATTTTACATATAATGCATATAATAATAATGTATAACATGTAATATGTCTAATAAATATACATATATTAGTTACATATAATAATAATGGCTTCAAAATAGTCATCAATTGCTAGCCACTGCACTATACACACATGAATATTTTCTGTAACTCTTATAACAAGTCTGAAAAGTGGAATTATCACCCCTTTATTGGTTCATTTAAAGAAAGAAGGCAGCATGATAGAAGTCACCTTCTAAAACTGGACTTTGATGATGCATTAGTTACCTTTCCATTGCTGTGATGTAATGCCTTAACAAAAGCAACTTAGGGGAAGGAAGAATTTATTTTGCCTAATAGTTCCAGAAACTCTACAACTGTAACTATAGTTCATCATGGTAAGAAAGGCATGGCAGCATGATTGTGAGGCTGACCTGGGAGTCAGGGAGCAGAGCAACTATATTTCATCTGCACAGAGAGAAAGAAAAGGAAATGGGGCCAGGCTTAAAATCCTGCCTCATAGCCTGTCTCATGACAGATCTCTGTTGGGGTTTGGTCTGGTGCTATGTTTATAAATGCTAAGTTTGTAACCCCAAGATCTGCTGGCTGTCTAGATGAGAGAATTCTCATGTACACTGGCCTTTTGTTGTGTAAACCTTGCTTGCCAATTTAAAGTTAAGTTAGTAAAAGGCAAGAACATGTGATTGGGCAGTAGAGAGAGAAAAGTGGGACTTGAGGATTGAGTGAAGGGTCTCAGGAAAAACCAAAGAGGAAGAAGAAAGGAGATGGAGAGAGGAGGAGACCAGTATGAGGCAGATGGATCATGATGAGCCTATGGACATAAGGGATCCTGAGGACAGACTATTGGAATGAATCAGCCCAGGTGAGACTCAAACATCAAGTAATAAGGGACATACAGCTGGTATGTAAGTGAGAATAGCTCAGAACCTGCCCAACCTAGACTTAAGCTTGTCAATAAAATACCAGGTATTTGTGTCTTTTATATGGACTAGCTAGAATAATTCATTTACATATATCCTTCAGCAAGGCTTCTTCTCCTAAAGATTCCACATCCTTCTCAATGAGCACCATCAGTTGGGGCCCACAGGTTCAAACACAGGAGCCTATGAGGGACTTTCCCCATTCAAACCACAGGCTTTCTCCATAATAAATAAAACCTGTTTGTATCCCAGGCCTTTGGCCACCTAACCTAGCTCTCATCCAGAGGAGTTATATGTGAGTTAGTTTTTCATATTTATCTTTATTCTTTCTCTGGCATTGACTCTATATAACATACATTGACCCATCTTTATGACTAATTTAGCATCCTGGTAAGGAATTCAAGGTCAGTTTCTATGCTTTGATTATTGCTGAGGCAATAATAGCACCAGGAGTCCTGGCCTCGTGATCCTCAGTTCAGAAAAGGCGTCAGCAAACTGAATAGCAAGCCAATCTATACCACTGCCTATTTCTGTAAACACAGTTTTATTAAAACACAACACACTTGCTCATTTGCACACTGTTGTCTGTGGCTACTTTGACAAAACAGCAGCAGTGTTGAATAGTTATAACAGACCTTGAAACTCAACACTGAAAATATTTACTGCCTGGCACTTTATGACAAATACTAGCTGACAGCTGGTCCAGACATGGGATTGATGCCATATTCTCAGTATTCTGAGAGGTAAGTATAATTATTTGTCACACATGAGCCTAGGCTGTCTTCCGTACCCAGTGAATTTTCATCAGCTTAATGGCAGTGATGCTAGCGGGAGCCTTACTGACTCGCTTCTAATCAAGTCCCCTAATCAAAATCCTTTACCAGCAACTCCAGCAGTCAATATCCCAATAGACTCATTTTCAAAGAATGCATGTAAAAGCTTTCATTTGCTTAAATTTAAAAGTAAATTTAGAGACAGTGATTGAATTTTCTTATACTTATAAAGAAGATAAATAAAAGAAAATTAACATGTTATAAATGAGTTAGTAACATGCATTAGGTGACCGTGGAAGACAAACATTGTATCATTTTCAATTCCATTTCTCCCCATACCATTAATCCCAGCATAAGCTACTGATACTTGAGACACGGTGTGTTGGTTATTCTGTCACTGATATGAGCAAATATCCAACAGGAAACAACTTAAGTGTGACGGGACTGTTGTGGTTTATGGCTTATGAAGGGATAGAGTAAATCATGGCACAGAAGGCAGGATGGTAGGTAGAAGCCGGGGTTGGCTGATCACATTGTATCTGCAGTCAGGAAGCTCAGACTGAATCAACAGTGGGACCATGCTACAAAACTCTAAATTCTGCCAAAGTCAACCACTTCTTCCAGTGAGCCTGAATGTCCTAAAGGTTATACAACTTTCCCAAACAGTGACACCAACTTGGGACCAAGTGTTCAAAAAATGCATAATGGGGCCACTTCACATTCAAACTCATATTCTGCCCCTGGACCAATAGGCTCAAAGACATCTTAGGGTGGAAAATGCATTCATTCCAACTTCAAAGTTTCCATAATTTTTAGCAATTACAATATTGTTCAAAAGTCAAGTCTCTTCTGAGAGTCCAAGCAATTCTGTTCTGGGTAGTTTCTATCAGTTTGACACAGGTTAGAGTCATTTGGGAAGAGAACATCTCATTTGAGAAATTGCCCCCACAAAATTGACCTGTGGGCAAACCTATGGTATCTTATCTTGGGTGCCTTTAAGGCATCCTTCCTAGCCCCAGTGGAAAACACACCGGTTTCTTTTGAATGGTGCTAATCTCTGACAATTACAGCTGCTTTCTCAGCTGTGTTTTCTACAACTCTGAATTCATACCTTTGCCTACAGAGAGGCATATTTGAATATCTTTGTGCTCCCTCATTGCTTTCCTTTGCTCTAGACCAGAAGGGCAGTCAACTATAACTTTCACACAGCCTGAATATTATCCTGTCTTGAAATGTCATCAGTCCTCCATCAAATTTATTAGGCCATTATTTCCTCTTACTTTTTTTAAATTTTTGAGTTTTTAATATAAACACAACATTTCTCCCTTCTCATCCCTCCCTCCAAACCTTTCAAAATACCCTTACCCACTCTCTTTCAAATTCATGGCTTCTTAACTGTTATTACAAGCATATATATTTATGTGTATGAAAATATATTCCTAAGTATAACCTGCTCAGTCTGTTAATGTTTCTTGCATGTATGTTTTCAGGGCTGACCATTTAGCACTCCACAACAAATTGGTGTAATCTTCCCTGGGAAGGTCACCTCTCCTGCTCTAAGATTTCTTCAGTTGCCTGTGTGAGGAGTTACAGCAATAAAGTCTCACCAATATGACTGCCTAAAAGTGAGCTGAAGGAGAACAACACGCCAAAGCAGTCGGAGAAGAAGCCATGTGCCTCAACCCTGCATAAAGTGCATTACTCTGAGTGTAACCTCACTCAGCTTCTCAGAACAGAGCCAGACTCTTTGCCAGAATTTAATAGGATTTAATGGCCTTATAGTCTGTCTATCTCTCATTTTCCTGTAGAGTCTGTTTCCCTCTGCAGCCTCAGAAGATGGACCTTCACTGTCTGCCTTTCTCTAGGGATTCTGGTCCTCTGAAACCCTAACAGAATGACCCAAGAAGTTATACTTACAGTCTTCCAGGGCTTTGCCAGCCCACATTTCTAAGTTTTCTACATTCATTCTGAAGATCAAATGGTCAGAGTTACCATAGCAACAGCTCCAATCTTGGTACTGGTTTTTTGTTCTAGCTACTTGTTCCCTTATGACCTGATAGTTAAAAAGAAACAATGTGAGGAAGGACGAGTTCATTTTGACTTAGAGTTCAAGAAAGGATGTCTTGCAATAATTTTCTTGTGCGCTGTGTAAAATTTGTCTTTGTATTACTCAAATGTTGACTCCTGTACCATTTGGCGGCCTATAGCAGGGCAGGAAACAAAAAGTGGGATGTCCACATAGAGATGGCAACTCTTGGAAAGAATTAGTAGAGGTAGTGGCAAAAGATGGATGGGTTATTAAATTATACAAGCTAGTTGGAAACAAGCCTAAGCTATAAGGCCTAAGCATTCATAAATAAATATGTCTCCGTCATTATTGGAAGCTGGCAATAAAGATGCAGTGCATCCTAGAAGTACGGAGTAGTGGCAGAATCATAAGACACTTTGTCACTCTGCATTGCATCTGCAGTTAGAAAGCACAGAATGCACATCTGCATCTAGGAAGCATGTGATGTGCAGGGAGAGGCACTGAGCTGCAGAACAGCAAGGCCTGACCCCAGCCACTGATGTTCCCCAAACCAGGATATAACTTTTAAAGATCCCGCAGCCCCTGTAAACAGCACTACCAACCTGGGATTGAATGTTCTGACACATCAGTCTACACGGGATATTTCCCATTCAAACCACATGTGGGTTCTATTTTTCAAATGGCTTACTGACCAATGATCAAACGTAGAGAAACTAAACTTTGCTGGCTACCTTTAAAAAAGGTTTTTTTTTTCTAAGCTAAGTGTCATATTGAATAACCAGTTCAATCCTTTCAATAGCCCACGTGGTATGAATTATATCTCTCTTTGTTGGTACAAACGAAACTATTGAACTTGGGGAGATAAGTAAGCATTCCCCAAACTAAGAGTCGAAATTGATACTTCTAAGAAAAAGGCAATATTACAGTTGTTTGAATTTCCCGAGTTAACTATATTTTATGTGGTACATTTTATTCATTCTGTTATGTAAACTGATAATGTGATATATAGATTACCTCTCACCACAGCTAGACATCAGCTGGTGGTGGATGACCTTAGGGGTCTCCTGAGGAAGAGTCTGAGAATAAAGGGAAACTGGATATTTTAGGAAATGGATCTTAGTTAACTGACATGGAATCATTTTAGTAATTAACAAGAGGTACAACATTTCACATTGCTGAAACATAAATCAGTAAGCTTTAATATTCTAAATCTTAATTTATGCAGGAGCACAAACACAATTACTTACCTGAGTTGTGTGGCCAAGAAAACTATGGGGACACATGTCCCCTCTAGTTCTCAATAAACAGCTAACACAATGGCATCTGTGATGTGAACTCAGGTGAGGGGCAGATGGAGCCTGGCAATTCTACAAATTTAAACAAGACTTCCTACACTGTCAGAGTACTTTTCGACCACACACAGACTTTTTGGTGAATACTTTCACACTGCCAGTTGTGACGCCTGAAGTTTTAAGAATCTGATTCTTAGTAGATTAAACCCAGACCAAAGATTCCCTGCCTCAGCAGAGCTTGGCATTTAGTGAGGGTAAATACACACTTAAGAAGACACAAAATGTAATGACTTATTAAAATGATGTCATGCAATAATTGGTTTACTCAGCCTCTCTCTTTAATAAGTTATTTTAAAACTGGATTTTAAAGTAGCACATTATTATAAGTTTAAATTACATAAATTAGTACATTTTTTATTTTAAAAAAGCTCACCATTTTATATAAACAATTCATTATTGAAGAATACTTGAAATAAAAAGGACTGATGACTAAGTACATGTTAAAACATATATCTGAAGAGAAGTCATGGCACAATTTTATCCAGAGCTCTATGATTTTTATTTTCTTGGTAACCATTTCAACACAAGTTTGAAATAGGCCCTTTCACAAATACAGTAAAAGAGCCACTCTTAACAAAGTTCTCTTTCTTCTAATGCATGTAGGTGTATGCCACTGTGTGTTTGTATATATGTAGGTGCCCAGGGAGGCAGAGGACAATGCCTGAGGTCATCCTCTGGACATTGTTCAATACCTCTAAGGTAAGAATATCTCATGGAGGTGTTGCCTTCCTGAAGTAGATATGTCACTGTGGGTATAGGCATCCTCATCCTAGCTGCCTGGAAGTCAGTATTCTGCTAGCAGCCTTCAGATGAAGATGGAGAAGTTTCAGCTCCTGCTCCATGCCTTCCTGGATGAAGCCATGTCCCTGCCTTGATGATAATGATCTGAACCTCTGCACCTGTAAGCCAGCTCCAATTAAATGTTGTTCTTATAAGAGTTGCCTGGTCATGGTGTCTGTTCACAGCGGTAAAAGTCTAGACAAGACAATATATTATGTATAATAAAGAAAACTTTCAGTTGATTTCAAGTTAAAAAAAAAAAGAATATCTCATGTGCCTCACCATTTAGGCTAGGCTGACTGGCCAAATAATTCCAGAGATCCCCCTGTCTCTGCCTATCCCAGTGCTGAGATTATAGGAACATGGGCCACACAAAGCATTTTATTTAAATTGAGTCCTGGGGATCTTATTCAAGTCCTGAAACTTGAGATATAGGCATTTTATGCACTGGGCCCTCACTCCAGCTTTCATAGCATGACTCTCCTGTTTTGATTCACAATGGAGTGTTTTCTACCAAAATAAATCCTGAGATTTGAAAGCTCTGGTTATACTTTTAAAAGCTACGGGTATGCGCAGAGCAGAGCAACAAAAACGTTTAAAGATTATCCAATGGCATTATGGAATACAATTCTGCTCTTCTGAACTAACAGTTATTTTTTTTAATTTTTTCCCAAATATAATTGGAAATAAATGAGCAGAGAAAAGTTCATACAAATCACATTAAGGATAATGGATTGTGTTACTAATTGATAAACTGTTTCCCCCAACACAGAAGCATAAAGGCCAACTACTCAGGATGAAAGATGGGCAGTTCATGGAACAAGGAACATGAACAGCCTTTAGTGTGCTCAGCCTCATTTATAAGAACATGAAGGCACATTCAAACCACACCGGGACATTCTCTCTTCTAATCTACTTGGCTGGTTATACTGAGGGTCAACAGGTACCTGTTTGTAGCTTATCAATCTCTTTGTGTAACACTTACTGTGGGGCATTTGGAAGTCACCCTTAGTCCTGCCTCAGTTCTAGGGAAAATAAAAATGGCTGCTGAACTAACAGTTATTAACACACGCTGAGCTGATTTTTAGTGACCCATAGATCAAAGAGTGTGAGTTTGCTTTATGCTTGACAGTGTTGCAAATGCATCCCATTCTCTCTTCAGTGGGCTCTATGTTAAGGCACACTTCTTCCCCTCTCAAGAAGCAGATACTCATGCCATGATTTAAAAGGTTTCACCCTGCTACCCAAGGGAAGCAAGTTCTCCAGAAATCAACGGTCTGGTCTAGTCTACAGACATCGACTGTGGTTTTGACAACACAATTGTATTTGCAGTAATTACAAGATAAGATTTAGCATTGGCATCAGCTTCTGAGGCTACTCACCACTCCTGGCTTACAGTTGTTATAGCAATGCTGGGAAGCGTCGTCAAAGGTAGTGTGGTTGGCCTGGAAATGCCATCTCCCTCAGGTGTCCTTGCCCTTTCACTTTGTCTCTGGGACAATGGTGGCAACTGTAAGTTTCCTGAACAGCACCTTCTGCCTCTCCAGAGGTCAATCCCAAGGGTATAACTGGAAGAACTGTAGGATTTACTCAAGCTACATTCAAAATAGTCCTTAAGATTCTGGAGGAAACAAAGAGAAAGAAAACAAAAAGTTGTGAAACTCAAATGTCTAAATAACAGAATTTAAAAAGAACCCAAATGATCCAGTGGTCACTGAAGAAGGACTGATTCATTATCTCACAATCAATACGATTCTGAAATTGACATCAGAAGCCTAAGAAACAACAAACAAGATGGATGAGGGTAGGGCCAGGCTGCTTTCTACCTTTTGTCCAAACCTAGCAGTTTCATGTTCTTAGAGATCTAAAGATTCACAGGCAGTGTTTACCAGGAAGTACCATATGGGTTGGAAGATTTCATTCTTTTCCATTCTATTTCTCTCCACCTTCTATTTGTTACAGTAAAATTTGATAAATTGATAATATATTTTAGAAATCAATTTATCATTTTGGCATCACTAATAAACTATAAATAAATATGAAATTGCTTATTTTTAAAGCAGAAAATTGTCTGTGTTAAGATATCAGAGTGTTGGTAATAAGAGTTGGCTGGTTGTCACTGTTCATATATATAAATGTCAAGGCTGGTAACATTGCTGTTTTGTTATTACTAAAGTATTCAAGAGTCCAGAGATAAAAAGAGATGGATATTATGAAATCTTGAAGAGCCCGTTTCAAGTCCATACCTAATACTGACTTGAATGGAATTCAAGTGTCAGGACAAAAGCATTATGACAGCAAGGAAGAGTCACTCATGCTTCCCATGTCTCTGGGTGATGGTTCCTGGTACATCTGGGAGTGGACATCCCAAATGCGTGTCTGCCGGATGCACTGTCTTTATGAACCCAAAGCAGAAGTTGCTGGCACAGGCAGAAGCCTCTGAGATCAACCAGTACTCCCAAAGCCCTGACTTTTACTCTTGACATGTATCTCAACTGATTAATGAGATCCCAACATCTGGACAAGGCTGCTCAGCTGATGATTTTTCTGTTGTTCTGAAAATACAGCTTACACCGGAATAATCACAGAAGAGGACATTAAATCCACTGAAGCTTGAGTTACAGGTGGATGTGAGTGTCATGAGTGGTGGAACCAAACTTGAATCCCGTCTGGAAGAGGAGCAAGCATTCTTAACCAACAGCCATAACTCCAGTCTCTTCAGTCTCTTATATTTTACCTTAAAATAAGGTCTTACTGAGCTACCAAGGCTACTCTTGAACTCAGTGCAAAGTCCAGACTGGCCTTTAATTTATCCTGCCCCAGCCTCTTGAGTGTCTGAGATTTCAGGCTCTTGGCATCAGAGCCAGTGGATAGAGCCATTTTCCAATGACAGAAGTCTGGGCAAGAAAAGACGGGGCAATTTTCAGGAGCTCCGCCACGTGCTTAGAAATGATTATATTTTCTTATATTTGACATAAAATTTTGAAATACCATCTATTTAAAATTCAATATAAGCACTGCTTGGTGATAGGAAATTGACACAATCTAGAATCTTTCAGAGTTGGAGTACCCTAGAATATACAAGGATCAGGTTTGATGCTTAATAATTAGTTGTGTACATGGTAGGTCTAGTACTTTCTGCATCTTGGGGATGTGGTGTGTGAGTGTGTGTGTGTGTGTGTGTGTGTGTGAGAGAGAGAGAGAGAGAGAGAGAGAGAGAGAGAGAGAGAGAGAGAGAACTTAGAGACAGAGGAAAACGTTTGATATATACTTCCTTCTTTAAAATGCTTAAAAACTCCTTGAAGAGACATGGGAAATACAAGATCTTAGTACAGATTAAATATGAATCTATAAGAATAAACTGAAGGCTAGAAATTATATGTCAAGTATCATATATGAATGTAAAGAAAAAAATCAAAGTTTTCTAGAAGACAAAGCCTCAAATTAATAAGAAACACTGTCCAAAGTAAAGAAATGAAGGCAGCACTCAACTGCACTGCTAGACACCAGGAAGTTGCACTTCCTGATTAAGTGTTGAATTCATTTTTCTCTTTTAGAAAAAGGAAACATTAGTAACCATGTGTCAGTAGTTCTGACTTGATTTTGAAATGAGCCAAAGACACAAATTAGTCCCTTGCCCTCTGCTCTGAAGGCTTTGCCAATTTAGGTGCCTATACTAGCTTTGTACTTTAGCAATTATGCTGGCAAGAATAATGACTTTTAAACAAGTGATTATTCAGGAATATGAGGAGAATCCAAAAGTGGTTATTTCTTCAAGCACTATTCAGGCATAAGGTGAATTTTGGAAAGTATGAATTTAGAAAAGTAACATAAAATTGTGATTACCAGAAATAACCTTAAAATTAATGTTTCTTCCTCCAAAGAAAGTTGGTTTATGAGTAACATGAAGCTGGTCAGAATTATGGTAACTGAAAATAATAAAATCAGACACAAATAACAAGTTCATCAATTGAGAAACAACCAAATTCAATTTTGAGGCTGTTAGTAGTTTGGGTAGATAAGCAGTCTATAAATGTGAGTGCAGAATTTGGGGTAATTGCAAATAGCTCTGAAAATAAATATGAAGGTCCTGAAAGTACTAGTGTTTTCAGGATTTGATTTAGTTTCTGTTCTATTTTTCCTGTAAACTTGGTATTTATTACAGAAGCAGAAAATTACATCATGGTTCTTCTAGTTATAGACTTTCTAGGAGATGGGAGTCACAGATCCAAATAACCAAGTCCATTCTAATACTCAGAATTTCTTCTTTTATTTTCATGCATTTTTTTTGACCCCTTGAGTTAAATTATTGTTGCTTATATGACTACGTATGTGTTGGTTTGCATGAGTATTAACCACAACTTGGACAACCTGTGAGTGGCTACCCCTTCGAAGAACAACAACATTCATTCCAGCACACATTAACTGCCAATAATTCCTCTGGGAGAGATAAAGGGCATGTGTCTCTGCTTCTGGGTACATACTTACATGCAGGTCTCATAGAGTCTGAAATCAAGTGGAGAATAGGCTGAAGCTAGAATTACAGGCAATAGTTTTCTGCTTGATGCAGGTGCTACAAGCATATCGTGAGTCCTCTGTATGGCTACCATGCAGTCTTTTTTTTTTAATTTTTATTTCATTTTATTTTATTTTTTAACTTGGGTATTTCTTATTTACATTTCGAGTGTTATTCCCTTTCCCAGTTTACGGGCCAACATCCCCCTAATCCCTCCCCCTCCCCTTCTTTATGGGTGTTCACCTCCCCATCCTCCCCCCATTGCCGCCCTCCCCCCAACAATCACGTTCAGTCTTAGCAGGACCCAGGGCTTCCCCTTACACTGATGATCTTACTAGGATATTCAATGCTACCTATGAGGTCAGAGTCCAGGGTCAGTCCATGTATAGTCTTTAGGTAGTGGCTTAGTCCCTGGAAGCTCTGGTTGCTTGGCATTGTTGTTCATATGGGGTCTCGAGCCCCTTCAAGCTCTTCCAGTTCTTTCTCTGATTCCTTCAACGGGGGTCCTATTCTCAGTTCAGTGGTTTGCTGCTGGCATTCGCCTCTGTATTTGTTGTATTCTTGCTGTGTCTCTCAGGAGAGATCTACATCCGGCTCCTGTCTGCCTGCAATTCTTTGCTTCATCCATCTTGTCTAATTGGGTGGCTGTATATGTATGGGCCACATGTGGGGCAGGCTCTGAATGGGTGTTCCTTCTGTCTCTGTTTTAATCTTTTGCATGTTCTTTTATGGTAATCTGTTTCACACTCACCAAGGGCTTCTGAAACACATTGTTTTAATTCAAGGAATAGTAAACTTTAACTTGTTGGTAAGTTAGCATGAAACTGTAACTGGGGCATTATTGTGGATGTTTGCCTTTTGGTTCTATTACATATATGTAGGGTGTGTGTGTGTGTGTGTGTAAGAAAGAGACAGACAGACACACAGACACACAAACAATGGATACAGACACATGGAGAAAGAAAGGGGTGCATGACATAGATACATTGAACTGTGTGTCTTACACACTTTATATCTGTGTCTAAGTGAAGTTATTATCTTTCCCCCTTGTTTCACCTATACACATATTTCCAGGTTCTTCTTAGTCTTCATTCATATTTCTCTTTCCTCCTCCTATGACCTGAGGCTCCCTCCTACCCTTTAGTCTCTTTAATCATAATTAATCACAAGTTCAGTTCTCAGATTGCACACAATTACAGGTTACCTCTAATTGAAGTCACATTTCAAATACAAAGCAGTGAACACATACACTTGTGAACACTTAAGACTTGTGTCTTACTGTCACCTGTTGAAGATCTAATGCATGTTGAGTGCATAGAGACTGACTACAGTTATTCATACATGCCTTCCCACAGCCCCAAGCAGAATGTCTTGACTGAAGTAAAGGTCTTTTCACTTGTTCCCCTTACCAAAAATTCTTCCCCAATATCTTTACAGCACATGCCCTCACTGCTTACATAAATTCACTGCCCCCACCCACACATTTTTTGTTCCTCCAATCGATTTCTATATAGCCCTTAAAACAACTGGGATTGTTTTATAATTTATTAATTTATTTCCACTTTCCCTCAGTAGAACAAGGCCACAGTGTGCTATTTATTGCTGAATTTTCTTCTAGAACCTGGAGCTGTATTTGATACACATTGCGTATATACTGTATATTTGGCATTGGGTAGATATTTAAATCATCGAATAAAAAGTTGAGGAGTTAAAATAAATTAAAATACAATAAACTATATCTGACTTGGGGCAGAGGCTTAATTTAAGGGTGCAGAACATAAAAAATAATTTCTGTTGTTTCAGTGAAACAGGAGAGCCTGGGAAACAAACAACATTGTCTGTGCTGTGGCTGGGAGGCTGAATGGAAGAGGAGAGTGCTAACTTGGTGCTGAACTTCCCAAACAAGATCAGCTTGAAATTTCAATATGTGTTGTTTAAATTTTCTAGGAGTCATAAAGAGTTCAAGGAAATAGAAATTGTCTTTAATAAACCAATTTACTTAATATATCTAAAATATTGCAATTTTAATATGTATCTTATCAATTATGAATATTGCTCCATTTTAACCTTTAAAATAAACCAGAATGTTAAGAATAAATCAAAATGGCATATAAACTGTATTAAGAGGCAACATTAAATCTATTTTTAGGAAAAAATTTTCCCTTCCAGAATTTTCCCCATTGACATTCTAAGCACAGCACAGCAATCTAAACACAACTGTTCATCATTGGTGTAAGAAATCAGATGTAAAAGGCAAATTATGTGTGACTGAGAGTCAAAGGCCTGGGAAAAGGAGCCCTAAACCACAGGAGGGGCTGGTGGAAAGGACAGCATGTGAGGAAGCCAACACTACCCACCTCTCATTCCCTTTCTGGTGTAACAGACTTGAATATGGAGTTCCCTACTCAGGACACATGCATTGTAGTTAAAAGAAGAGTAAGAATGGAGAGACATCCGAAAGACTGGGCAATCCCTTAAGCTACGATTTTTACATTCAGTAGAAAAAAATCTTGTATAGGATTTCCCTCTGTCTTTAAAATATGAATTCAAGCTGGGCAGTGGTGGCACAAGTCTTTAATCCCAGCACTTGGGAGGCAGAGGCAAGTGGATCTGAGTTCAAGGCCAGCCTGATCCATAGAGCGAGTTCTAGTAGAGCCAAGGCTACACTGAAAAACATGTCCCCAAAAAACAGGGGAAAAAGGAAGAAAGGAAGGAAGGAAAAAAGGAAGAAAGAAGGAAAAGGAAGGAAAGAAAAAAATAGGAGCAAAGGCCAAACAGTCACTGGGAGTCAGGGAGTTTGGCAAACTCCCTGTTCTTCTGGCTTCTCACAGAAAGCAAACAATTTCGCTTATGTTCCTTCTTTCCTCTTCCTCCTTTTTGCACATCTGATTTGTGATGTATAATTTTATATCAGTTCTAAGGAACAATTGAGCAAGGTCTGTGCAACAAAAGATGCACCAACAAAGGAACGATCAATTGAAGGCAAGGAAACAAATACTGGCAGCTGACCAGAACCAAAGTTATGAAGACTGTATGCTTACAGACTTCACATGAGAGTCAGTCAGGCTTCTCAACCAGAATGGACATTCTGGGATCTTTTTGAAACAGCACAATTAACAGTTCTGAGATGTGCCCTGAAGCACTGCATTTCTGACAGACATCGAGGTGGGGCTCATGAGCTGGCCTGAGGAGCACCTGTGAGCCTAGTATGTGCGACACAACCTTCTTGGTGCTAATGACTCTGACATGGAAAGTGATTATCAGGAGTTTGCTGCACATGGATAACAGTGTGGGGACAATTAATGGCGGAGGCTGGAACATTGTGGAAGATCAACCCAACTACAAGTGGCAAAAGAGAATTATTCCTGCTATCCATTTCACAGAATGCTGGGTCAGGTATTAGTGATGTTTTTGACATCAGAACTTAAGTTCACAGAGCGATGGCATGAGACACCTTCTATGCTTTTGCGTGGAACTCTGGAGAGGCTTTATTTATTGACCAGAGTGCAGAAAGGGGGCAGGTGTCCCTGCCAGTCCATGCCACTACTTACATCATCTGCAGTCACGGCCATCACACTCCTACTTTTCTTCATTATAGATGTGGCAAACAGCTCCTCTGGAGATGTCTGCTGTTTGCTGCAGCTTTGCTGACTGCAGACTAGACCTACAGGGGAAAAATCAAACATGAAAGGTCAGCTCTGTTTCCATAGTTAAGTAAAAATATGATACATTCCTTCAACTAACACATGATATATATATGTATGTGTAAATACATATACATATATATGTGTATATATATATATATATATATATATATGGAGAGAGAGAGAGAGAGAGAGAGAGAGAGCATGTATACAAGCCAGTACCACAGTTTAGCAAGCCAATTAAACTTTACATTCTGAAAAGGGAGACTAAAAAAGGAAGCCAAGAAAATAGCACAAAGATATGAGAAGAGAATAAGAATAGGAGTTGATAATTATGCTCTCAGGTAACTGATAACCTGGAAGAATATGAAAACATTACAGACCAGATAGGTCTGTACCTATATACACCTGTAATCCCAGCACTCAAAGGCTAAAGCAGGAAGATCTAGGCCAGCCTGAACTGCAAAGCAAAGCCTTGTCTCAAAATATTATTAACAATAATAGATATTTGTATGAGTCTTTGTAATTCAAAAAGTACTTTCCCACAAAGTATTCCATATTATTACTATAAAGTATAGACCACTATTACCATGTTTTCGGGGTTGGGAATGTAGCTTGGTGGTAAAGTGCTTGCCTAGCAAGCACTAGTCTGGCCTTAGGCGCAATACCCAGAACTGAGAAAGGGGTGAAGGAGGAGAGAAAGGAGAAAAAGGGAAGGGGGGGGGAAGAGCAGGGAAGAAAGGGATCTGCTCATGTCTTTTTGCCTAATGAGACAACAGAGGGTCAGAAAAATTACTTAGCTTAAATGAAATAGTAAAAACAAGTAAGATATAGAATTTAAAGAATATGAGTCCTTGGTATTTAAAAATAAAAACAATCAAACTTACAAACAAAACCAGCAACCCAAACAAGGCACAGGAGGAAATGTACACTTAAGACTTAAGAGAAGACAATGTAATCTCAGTCTTTACCACCAGTTCCACTTCTCATATGGAAATCACACAAGCAATACTTGTCATAGGAACTTCAGCAATCAATACTTGGAAAGAGTGAGATTTCCTGGCTTACGTCACATCCGGTCATTTGTGGTAAACATGTTTCAGTTGATGAGAATTATCTTAGGTAGGTCAGTGGAAGGAACACAGAACCCCAATAACATCAACATTTAAGGATATACCTCGTTCCATAAGCTCTAGAGGAAAAGCAGCCACTGACTTACGAAGACTTCTGGAACTCACAAAATTAAAGTTCCACCTCACAAGACACAACAAGAGAATACAAGGAATTCTGAGTCTGCAGAACTTAACTGGAAGCAGATGTGATCAGAAAATAGAACCCAGGAAGTGTCCATTATGAGGCTCTGGCTTCAAAACGCCATGTATTGTTGCTGAGTTCAAGGACCCCTGCTGGGTTTTCACTCAATGTATTTCATCTCTTAATATATGCTACATATGAAAATGTGGCTTCTCCTCTGTGAAGATATACAAAGATTAAAAGCTCGATGGGACTGCAGCTGCCTGAGTAGGCATATTAAGTAGTGGTATCTTACAGTCACCCAGGAAACTAGGGTTGAATTCCTACCACATAATTTGAATACATTATGCAGGAGTTAGCAATGACACTGTCAGTGCTGATAGGAAGTGGGGGAAGAGCTTTGCCTTTGTAGGAAAACCCTACAGACACATAGGTGTTTGATTCAATGTACTGAAGGAAAGAATTCTCCGTGTCTACAGCAATAATTACAAACACGATGTTCTCATACTGACCAGACAGGAGCAAGCAGAAGATAAAAGTTTTGATTGTAAGGCAGCTTGAAGGTGAATGAAAGTAGGCAAGTAAAGATCTCAAATCACTGAGTTTCAGCCAATCTGATAGTCCTATAATGCTTACCTAAAATAAATGAAAGCCTCATATTCCTACATGAAAACGTCAGTTAAATGTGGGCCTACGTGCAGTATAAAGGAGTTGTTCTGACTCAGTAAGTCTGAGTCCGTGAGAAAAATTAACATAGCTAAAATCCCAACAGTGGGAACTGGCTAAGAGGTACAGGGGTCTTGTTGCTATTGCATGATGACGAAAGTATGTTTAATGGAGAGAGTAGAGAACAATATAGTTTTAGAAATGTAAAAAAACCAGCACCATGATATATAAAAAATAAATAGATACATAGATGTGAAGATGACAGACTGATTGATAGGTAGATAAATAGACAGATAATGGAAACATGATAAACAAGGTAGACAGATGAAACACAGATGATCAATAGATGATAGATGATTGTCAAAATGAGTAATTGATTAATAAGATTAGGTATATAGATAATAAGCCTGAATTTGATATGTCAAGATTATAACATATATGGATGGAAATGTGATTTAAAAAAACAAACCTTTACAGATAGAATGATAAAATGCTTCGGGAAATGTTAAATCTTTCTGAGGAGCAAGAGTACTTTTGTCAGGCTTTCACTATGGAAATAAATTTTATGTATTTGAATTATTTAAATGTTAGAGCTTACAGCACCAATTCATGTACCTTTCAAAATGAACTCATCCTAGCAAGGAAAAAGCAAGATTGCAAATTACAGGGCAGTTTACCAAATTATTTTATAAAAAAGCCAATATTTTTTTTTAAAGGCAAGCAGGAGAGACACATGTTTTGTGCTCCCACCTGACTGTCCAGCTCCCCTCTTCCCTTTCTCATTCAGGAAGGCTGCTCTGCAGGGATGGTGTCTGTGGTCCCTCTGGACTTCCAGCTCAGGGATGACTTCAGCCTATGGAACACAGTTGCAGAAATAGACACTGGAGGGCAGGAAGAAGCAGAGATCCCTCTATGTTGGCCACAGTGCAGTGATGGCCATAGAATCTGCTCTAGACCTCAGAAAGGCAGAACTGGAAGCAACTTCCCACTGTTGCTACTTTCAAAGTAGCTCACTGACCTTGGTTAGAAGTCTGAACCCTGACATCTTTTGCAAATAATATCTCGATTATCTCTCTTATACTTCCTTTGGGAGTAAAGGGTCCAGGCTGATAAGATTGGCTCTCAAAACTTTACATGGGCTGGGAACATTTTATCCCTCCTGTCCCCTTGTGCCTAGCACAGTGCCTAGAATAGAGTATCACTCTGTGTCTATAAACAGGCTCTCCACAAATATTGTATAAGGTATAGATGAGCAAAATCTATGTCTTCGGTGATTTTAGTTCTCTGGGAATGCCTCAGGAGGTTTGTCTCATGTTGCTTTCAGGAAGTAGGAATGCTTTCCCATCCTCACTCATGAAGAGTGACTTTGATTCTATCCTGGATTTTGAGAACTATAACTATAGAAATAACATGAAGTATATAGTAATCTGTTTATTGAGATGCAAATATTATAATGAAAGAATAATCTCAAATGAAGAAAATGCAGCCTGTCAGTCATATTTGCTTTAAATCTGAGGCATGTAAAAATTTCAGTATCTTTCTAAATCACCTGCTTTTGTTATTGTACCAGTAAATGTATTGAAATATTCAAAATTGATCCCTTTAATGCTCATTTACATTATTGAACAAAATAAAAACATGAAGTATCACTTCATGTGCTCCACTTTGAAATGCTGTGAGCAGGATCCAGCCAGTTTATAATGAGAAGTGAAAAGGCTTGCTGTTACTTCTTTAGACATTGTTAGCAATATGTATCAATAGCAACAATGACTTTCACTGTTACCTGAAGCTGGGAATCATATTTGCTATATAGCTATGGGGTAGAGGCTTCAATTGCCTCCCATTTAGGCTGACAGGGTTTGAAGATGAGTGCATGTAATTGTACTTTGATCGTTTTGATTCCAGGTGCCTTCTCTTATGTCCATCCCCCTCTATCATCTTCCTCTTCTCCTATAGTCCTTGGCAAGGGTGATGGCACATATGTGCAATCTCAGCCAGCAACTGGAAGGTGAAGCCAGGGGAATCAATAATTCAAGGCCAGTCTCAAGTACATATCAAGTTCAAGGCAGGCCAACCTAGGCTACATCACAAACCCCTGTCTCAACAGGAAAAAACTAAATAAACCTAACGTACTCCTAAGAATTCACAGGATGATGGCTAAAACTTTTCTACTTGAGAAAAATGTTAAAATAACTTTTCTGTATAGTTCACCATTTAAAAGTCCTTTAAAACTTGTATATGTTCTTCACGGCATTCTGTGAGCTACAAGAAATGAGGTATTATTTGCATAACTGGCCTTTCTCCTGGGCTTTTTCTCTACAGGGGCTCAAAGGGCACAGAAAGGAAAGGAGTGCTGCCTTCTGAGCAGCCCTGTGACTTTTACTTTGGAAGGTTAGTTATTGCAATGAGGATGAGGAATGACTGGTATTTGGGTAGACAATGACAGTCATTTCAAAAGCCCACACCATGGTCACACTTGACCAAACCATACAGAAATGAGAGATGAAGGTGCTGTGTAGGGTTCACACAAATAGAACTTTCCCCAGCTTAATCTTTGATTCTGGAAATGATAAGCAATAAGATTTTGCTTCTGTTGCTGGCTTATGTAACCTTCTAAATGTTGGTTGGCACTGATGAAAATGAATTGATTTTAATTTTACCCTGATACTGTTTTCCAAGTGCAATGTCAAATCTATTTTCTGTCCCCAAATAAAGCTCGCTGAGTCTATAAGTCCAGCTTGTTGCTTTCCCTCACACCTCTCCTTTCTCCAGCTCAGCAGCTGGCGTGTAGAACTTACAGTGACAAGAGAGATGTCCTTCACCAACCCCTGACTCCACTCTTATACATGGTGACAGAGCAGAATTAAAGACAAGGGCAAAAGTCCTCTTTAACCCCTTAATAGGGCCCTTGACTGCAATTTTCCTTTAAGTGCCACTGCTTTCCTGACTGGCTCTTCTCTGAGATTGAGCAAGAGCTTTTGCACCATGAAGAAATGACATCTCATTTTCTCGATCCTCATTTCAAAATCTTACTGGTTCATTTTAAAGCCTTTCTGGCACATTCTCTTTGCCTCGGAGTCTAACAGCATGATAGTGTAAGCACCAGCCTTGATTTAACCCAAGATAGGAGCTAAAGAGGTAATCTTCTTTGCAACTATTCCATGATTCCCCTCTCTCTTCCCTCTCTCCTCAGTCTCTCATTTCCTCACTCAAGAGTGCAGTAATGGAGCAATCAGAAAGTCTTCTGTATACATGTCCAATGAAGAAATAAGATATACCAGGCTTAAAGCAGCATCTTTCAGTTTCAAGCAGAACACTATAAACTCTCCTAGGTGAATCTAGGCTCAGACATCACAGACCACATATCAGAGATTCTCTTCATAGCTGGCTGCCTTTAGACCCTGGAATGGTGCTTACTGATAGAAAACTAGAAGAGATATGTAGATAAGTAACTACTTCCTTCTCCCTTGAGCACCCTCTAGATGGGTGTAGAGTCAATCCTATGACATCTGTCATCAGAAATCTGGTGACCAGAGTCTGGTTCAGAGCCATGTTTTGATGAGCCCCTCCTAGACTCTCCACGCACCATCTGCTTTCTTCCCTTAAGAAGCTAGTTTCTTCTTGTACCTAGCAAAACTTTGAGCTATCTAGTAGATCCTCAATGTTTTCGCTATCTAAAAGCTATATTGCATTAAACCCTTTTATTTTGATAGCTGGAAAATAGTTTTCTTCACTTTACTGAAGACACCTCTGCACCCCTATCTAGACGTGATGGTTCATTTTCAGTGGACCAGTAACTCACATCTCCAGCAGGTCTTTACATGCCTTCCTGTCTCTACCCAGAGTGTGTTTAGAAGAGAGTAAAGGGATTGCCAGAGTGATGGCTGGCATCAGCAGTCACTGGACCAGAGAGATGTCCCAGACTACATTTGTGTATGTATGTGTGTGTGTGTGTGTGTGTGTGTGTGTGTGTGTGTGTGTATACACACATGATGTGGAATGTCTTAGTGTTTCAGTTGCTATGGCTCCTTCTAACTTAATGCCCTACTCAGCAGTGTTTATAATATCGATAGAGGAGATTATTTCCTTATGACATAAGAGCAGTAGATAAGAAAGCAAGGGCATGAATTTCTGTTATTTCTTAATTCAGAAAACTAATAATAATAATAATAATAATAATAATAATAATAATAATAATGATAATTAAATTAAATAATAATTAAATTAAAAATAAAAATAAAATTAAAGCCTTAGCTTTATAAAATAACTGACAGTAGTCTTGTGCAAACAATGTTTTTTAGTTGGGGCTGATAGCTAACAAATATGAAGGGGAGAAGAAGAGAGGGCACAAAAGACTTGAATACCCGTCTTCACTTCCATCTCTAAGTCCTTCCAGGGATATTTGTGTACTAAACTTAAGGCCCTTGGTCTCAATTGCCAGACTAAAGATTGGAAACACCATAACTATAAAGTTTATTAATCTCATGGAATCCCCAGCAGCTAGAAAATAAATTCAAACTATAAAACCAGCCCTCGAATAGGAAAGTTTTAGGATAAGTTTGCATTAAAATCCTCCTTCAAGTTTGCATCCACTAGTGATTCTGAAATTATTGTGTCTGATAACTGCTGCTTTGCAGTTCACTATGGCAGAGACAAACAGACAAATGTGCTTGCTCATGATTGGTTGGTGTGATGTCAGATGGATGGTCATTGTGAGATGATATCACAGGAATGGTTGGTCTGAGATGATGTCATATTAATGGTCAGTGTGAGATGATGTAATTATTACATGGAATATAAATCCTTGACTTTCTGAGTGTCATACTCCTATTTGAACACTCTTGAGGATAAAGCAAGAGGACTACTGAATATTCAATGCAGTGGGGCTACTGGAAAGTACCAGCCCAGCCAGAGCTATACAGCAAAGCCCTGTCTCAAAATAACAATAAAAAGTTTATGACATCTTACAATGTATATCTCCTATTTAGAAGTAGGATTTTTGGGAAATAAATTCAACTTGCTCAATCAGGAATAACCATCAGGGATTTTTTAGATTAAGCACTAAAAATTATTATGATAAGAATTAAATTTATTAGCTGTGCCTTAGAAAGTTATTAGTAGCAGAAATAACGGCATGCTTTAATGGGGTCTGGAAGCAAAGAAACTATATTAACTGGGGCTCTGGGCAAGCCCATCTCATGAACAAACACTTTAGAGCAAATTCTGCCATAAAGGGTTTTCTTCGTAAATTACTAATCGGGTACAAGCTTGAAATCAATGCCCATGTTGTCATAAAGGAATCTTTAGTACACAGTTTATGTGGATGGATGTTCATTTCCAGGAATAACAGGGGAAAGAGAATGAATCATCGGTCCCATGCTTCTTCTTGCATCAATTATAGTTAATGGATTTCTTAGAGAATTTTCTATGTAGGAAATGCTAAGTAGGAAAGTTTTAAGGGATTGATTTTTTCTCTATTCTTTATGGAAAAAAGCTAGTACCATTTTATATTTTAAAATATTTAATATTTTATATTTTAAAATAATATAATGACAAATTGTCTCTTAGTTTATGCAAGTTGAACCCTGACCCTATTGTTCAGTCAGTTTCCCATTGTGACAGGATGCCTGAGGTACACAACCTATAAAGAAGAGTTATGTAGGCTTTCAGCTTTAAAGCTTTCAATCCCACTGTCAGGTGGTCATGTTACTTTGAGACTACAGTATCTTAAGACAACATGGCAGGCACTTGATGGAAATATTAGCCTCACAGTGGTCAGTAAGCAAAAGGAGAGAGGTAAGAACTGAGAACTCAGTCTTCTAGCCATGGGCCTACCTTCAGTGGGATCACATCCTCTAACTGGGTTCTACCTCTTAATGATTTTATCAACACCCAGCAGTATCACGGGCCAGACACTAAGCTTTAACACATGTGCCTTGGGGTAAATGGTTCAGATCCAAACTGGAACATTTTGTTCTTTTCCCTCAACGATTCGTCTCCATCTCACATTGAAATGTGTGTTGTTCAAGCATCTCCCATTGGCCCAAAAGTTTTAACAGTTCTAACATCACTCAAATATCCAAGTCCAAGTTCTCTTCTGACACTCAGGGTGACTCAGCAGGAAGTCCCTCTAAAAACATCTTACATAATTTCAACAAACGGTGGCATGAAACATTTTTCCATTCCAAAAGGGGGAGAGTAAAAATGTAGAAGGAAAGCAGGTCCAAAACTTGGTACAACAAAATGTTACACCTTCTAGCTCAGTGTCTACCATGCAGGGCAGATGGCGACAGGACCTGAGTACCCTCTGGGACTGGTCCTGCCTAGTACCTGCGGTTTTTCTCAGGTATTCCCTTTGATTGACATTTCTCACCGTGTGAAAGCACCACTGCAGCATCTGTCTCAAACTCAGAGCTTCTACACCACTTTGCCCTGAACTCTTTGTAGAAATGTCCACTCTGTCACACACCCCAGAGCCTCCTAAGCCTCCTTTTACAACCTCCATGATCCATGACTCTTACATTCTGTGAGCCCGAGAATCACCATGCCAGCACCATCGGGAGGAGGTCATGTTCTGCTGCTGCAAGGTCTGTGCTTGCACCACAGCTATGGTGGCCTCTGGATGCCACTAAAGCTTTAAAAATAAAATAAGTAAATAAAATAAAAAGAAAAAGCAGGAAAAAGCTATTTCTTCTGCATCTGTGGAAGCAGCCCACACAAGGACTTGCTTTTCAAAGGAAAGCCTTTGCAGTGAGTTTATACCTTATAGGTTCTGAGCTCGTGCTGGGTAAAATTCTGTAAATTCCTGTGGTACCATCAAGGTATCTCCCAAGCTACACCAGCAAAGTGTGAGACATTTCTTTTTAAGGCTACTAATCATGCTTTTTGTAACTATAACTTTAAATATATTCAGTCATTGTATAATATATACATATGTATGTATATATATATGTGTGTATATATAGATATAGATATAGATATATATCTTTAAAACTGCAAGTTTTTCAAACCTATCAGCTTGCTTTTCTGTTCCTGATTCTTATGGCTTAAAGTAGCCAGTGATATCCAGGCCACCGACAAAATTGTGTTGCCTAGAAATTTTTTCTCCATTTCTTGGCCTATCATTTTTAAGTTCAATCTCACACAAACTTTTAGAGCATGCACAAATTGTAAACAAGTTCTCTCCGAAGTTTACATATGATGGTCTCTATTCCGATACTCATTGGTCTTCATTTCCATCTGAAGCCTCATCAGCACCACCTTCATTGACCATGGGCTTCACAGTATGCTGAGCTCTTGCCAGAACTGCCATGAAAGCCACGTCTTATACTCCAAGCTTTCCTTAGTCTACTTTTCCATAGTTTCCAACTTCTTCCTGTAAACCAATCCAAAGGGCTTCTGAAATTTAGCAGCTGCAATAGCAGTAGTGAGCTGACTTCCTGGTCTCAATTTCCTGTTTAAATTCAGCCACTGTGACAAAATACATGGAACAAACAGGTTTCCATGAGATAGATTTCCATGAGGAAAGATTTACTTTGCCTCACAAATCTTTTTAGGCCGTGGTCTCATGATTCTGGTAACCCATGGCAGGAGCTGTATATTTACCTCAGGATGGACAGACAGTAAGTGTGAATGGATGGAGTACCAGTTCTCCTTCCCAGGACACAGCTTCTTTTACATACCTCCCCCTGACCAGCCACTACCATTTAAAGGTTCTGCTACCTCGCAATACTATAGGCTGGAAACCAAGTCTTTAAAATGTGGGCCTTAAGGAGATATTCCAGATCTCACAGCTACAAAACAATGAACAATGTTGCTAAAGCTCTCGTGGTTTTTCACCTCCTGAGTGCCAAAGAGAAGATGTGGTGGAGGAAGGATTGGAGACGTTCTAGTGCTTCCTAAAAAGATCCACGAATGCTCACAAACAGACGAGAAGCCAAATATAACCACTAAGCATCTGCCTGCCCATAAGACAATTTAAATCTAATGCTGCTCTCTGAGCCAGTTGGTAATGTTTATAAGTCTATTCAAACTGTTCTAGGGCACCAATAAATGTCACCAACTTTCAACAGAAGTATAAGTGGTCAAATGGCATTCATGATGCGAGGCCCACGTTTCTATCCAGCACAAACCCTTAGCCCCTCTTCCTCTATCAGTTCCTCATAACATAAAACACAGATGAGATTTCAACAAGTGGCAGAGACTTCTAGGTTCTGAAATACGAAGACAACTCTGGCACAGCCTTTAACCTTAGGAAGCCTGCTGTCTAGTTCGAGAAGCAAATAGACGGCTATCTCTTTCACGGACCTATGTCCTTGGCATGTGTTAGGATCACAGTACATATGAGAAGCCCTAACAGGAAGAGACAGTGGGCTCATGAGGTGAACAGATGAATGAAGGCCAGCTCTATCAGCAAACACTGTGAAGGACAGCTTCATCCAGGAGGCTACAGTCCTTAGTACTATGACTGAAGAACAGAGAAAGAATCCTTTTTCCTCCCACATGTATTTTCTGGAGTTATCCATTCTGTTACATCCCTGGTTTGCATTCTTTATGATTCCCTGTTATATTTTAAGAACAATGAAAACCTTTGGTAAAATAATCAACCACCTTACTCCCTAGAGATCTGGTCACTGCTTTCCTCTGTGGCCTCAGCTTCCTCTTCTGGCTCCCATTGGCTTCCTCACCATACCCCCTTAATTCACTGATCTTTGGTCAGAAATATTTGAAGTTTACCCAGCATGCCTTTCTTCTCTTGGAACTCCCACTACACTGAAGTGTTTGCCTGAGTTTTGTCTAACTTGCTTGTTAGTCATTGGTTTTGATGTTGCTCATTCAGTAAAGCCTTTACTGACTCCATTTCCTGTCACACTTACTTTTTTATTATTCATAGTCTCTGTCAAAACTGTATACTTATTTTATAGATGGACAATTTTATGCCTCCCAGATACACCTATCAAATGCTGTTAAAAACTGATGCCCTGGCAAGGAAAATATATTGGGATGGATAAATATGAGCATTGTGCTTCTTCCTAGAAGTGCTGGAGGTTTTGTCAAAGGTAGAAATCAGAAGCCTCTAGAAGCTACTAAGAGAGATGACTGGTGAACAACACTGCACAAAAACTCAACACTTACCTTCATGATGGGATGCAAGTAGCTTTGTGACAGCCACTGTCATCTCATCCCTAACTGTCTTGTAATTCTCACTATCTGCCACTCTAATTTTAAAGATAAAAAACATTGAAATCCAGAAAGGGCAAATGACTCATCCAAGCTCACTGAGCTAGGGAAAGCTGACAGGTTCACACCAGGCACAAGCTCTACAGACAAACGCAGCTGTTACTTCCTGGGAAAGGAGGAGAACGGAAAGCTGGGTCAGGGGTGGTGTGGATGGCAACTGGAAAAATAAGTGGGTTTCGAGAGCAAGAAACAAAGCAGATGCTTTAAAATGGAGAGGGAGGGAGGGACTGACGGAAGGGGGGAGTGCCCTTTAGTTTGAGATGCATTTCGATCTTGTGAACAGCTTCTCTTTCACAAAGTCTCATAGAATTACATTGAACATTTGGGTTATGTATAGAGAAGTACAGATTAAAACTACAGTGCTAGAGTGGAATAATGACTGCCCCTTCCTTCTCTTACATTAATGAAAATTCACATATGTAGTTTCCTTTTGAGCTGGGTCTTTGTTTCAGTATCTAAAGAAAATTTTAAGTTATGCAGAAAACATCATTCTACATATCTAGAGATGCCTGAGTATCGTCCAAGTGCCATGTTGTCCACATGTCAATGAAACGTGAATGGAAAGGAGAGAAATTGGCTAAAGTTTATGCATATTCAAAGCCGCTATCCAATTCTCATTTAATTAAATTTTCTGGGGCTGTGGAGATGGCTAAGGTGGTAAAGGGATAGCTGTTTTGAGGGCCCAAGTATAAGCTTGAGACCTGTATAAAAGGTTAGAGGCAATGACAAGCAGATCCCTGGGGTCACTGGCCAGCCAGCCTATCCTACTTGGCAAGTTCCAGGCCAGTGACAGACTCTGTCTCGAAAACAAAATGGTGTACATTTCCTGAGAAATGATACCCAAGGTCTTTTGTCACCCCTACACACACACACACACACACACACACACACACACACACACACACACATACACTTACACACACACATGCATTCATGCATACACACACACTCACACACACACACATGCACTCATGCATACACACACACACCCATACACACACACATGCACACGGATACATGCACAAGAACCTAACCACACCTAAACGTACACACTCGCACACACATCTGTATACACATACCTGCCCACACACAAATACATAAAATTTCCATTCTTGGGAATAAGTCTAAAAGGAGAAATTACAACATTCATAATTGCTTTAATTAAGCAAGCTCATAAAATTTCTGTCTTCCTTTCTCAGAAATAAATACATATACTGTGCATGAGAAAAAAATGACAAAATCATGAAAAAATTTCCCAAAGATCTCACATGAATCAATAACACCATACTTTCTGGATTAATATAAAAATTAGACATTAACTCTGGCAGTTGTGATTGCTTATAGTAAAGAAGACATCTGATTTGGGGCCAAGCATTCTGTCCTAGCCTTATTTAAAAAAAATGAGGAATGTGGATCTCTGTATTCAAATGAACCTAAGGAGCAAAATTAGAAGATGGCTGAAACTCATATGGTGATAACAGAATGATATACAGTACTGTCTGAGCAGAGCATCAAAAAGTGCAAGAAACACATTGATTCATGTAGTTTTCCATTAAAAACTATTGTTTCAACAGAAATCAACATTGGGGGCATCTCTAGAACATGTCAGAGACTTGGAATGGAGGAAGCCCCAGGGTGTCTATGGGGCTCCTCTAGCTGAGACTCCTAACACTGGGAGATAAGGATCCTGAAGTGGCCACTTCCTATAGACATCCAGGACTCCAAGTGGAGGGGTGAGGACAGCAACCCACCCGACAAAACTTAATGCTTTTAGAGCCAAAATGGTTTCTGCCTACAAGATGTACAGGAACAAAAAACAGAGCAGAGAGGGAGAGAATGGCCAACCAATGACTCCTCCATTTTGAGACCCCTCCCATGGGCATGAACCAATCCCTGACACTGTTAATGATACTCTGCTATGCCTGTAGACAAGAGCCTAGAATAACTGTCCTCTAAGAGAATGCACCCAGCAGCCAATGGAAAGAGATGAAGAGACCCACAGCTAAACATTAGATGGAGCATGGGGCAGGGTGTGTGTTTCCTATGGAAGAGCTGGGAGAATGATTGAGGAACCTGAACAGGACAGGGACTAAACAGGAAGACCCAAAAGAGTCAACTAACCTGGACTCTTGGGGGCTCCCAAAGAGCAAGCATAAGGGGCTGAATAAATAAATACAATTTTTTAAACTACCATTTCTATTTTTACTTTTTAAGATGCAAATAGGACTTTGCTTTAAAGATGGACTTAACATGAGTTTGGCAGGTACCTAATATATTTGATATGTAGGGGATGAAGCCATCGGGACAGCAGGTATAAGAGGATGAGATGATCAGCAACCAGAGCGTCTCACTTTTTATTCTAGAATTTTATTCACTATTTCGTGGAGAGAGGTTCTGCCACTTAAATGGCAAAGCTGAAAACCAGAACAGAATGGTCCACAAAATGATCATAACAGTGATGCTCAAGCTTCATTTTCTTAAGTAGCACAGGTAACTTCTGCCTCAGGTGATCCCTTCATCACACAGATGGAGCTAGAGTTCTTTAGCTGTTGACTTGTCTTTCACCTGGTTATGAACACAGTAGAACTAAAATTCTGTCAGTCTGGCCTTTAGTCTACAGACTTTTATGTATACAACTGTTAGGTCTAACTTAAAAGGATGCTTTATCTTGGTTATTTATATCTGGAAGCATCTCAACTTCAAAAAAAAAACCCTTCAAAAACAAAATCATCCTTTTGAGTTTAAACACTGTTTATTCAAACACTCAGTTATTCATTCAACTGCCTCAAAAAATTCCTTGAGCACTACAGAGAGCCATGTACTGTGTAGACACTGAGGGTGTAATGTTGGAAAGAAATGATTTCTTTCCTCAAGGGCTATAGAGTCCAGTACAGTACAAGATGGAGATAAATAGCTGACAGAATTATTCACAGAAGCCTGTGCAAGATACTATCATACTTCAGGACCCGTGAGAGCCAGGAATGATTTCACAGGAAAGGCAAGTCTACACTGTGCACATGAAGGAAAAAGGAACTTTTCCAGAAGGGTGGGGAGAGATGAGTTTACTCACATACAAAATGATATCTCTTTAATCTTCAGTTACCAGCAAAAGATTAATTGTTCTTAGTGAGGCATTTGCTCTTTCTAACCTCTTGCTTCTACTAATGAAAAGTAATGGTTTGTTTTCCATACTGCTGCTGTAATAATATGTGATCAGTACAAGAAAATGTTCAAGTGTTGAATGCTTTTAGGAATATGGGAGCAGTGATATTTCTGGATGGGCCATGGGCATTCACAGATTCTCTAGTATGAATTCTACTAAATATGGGTCAGTGCTACATGCAGAAGAGCTGTCTGAACCTGGGTTCAGAAGATGCTGGCTTGAGATTCCAGTTATGTCATGCATAACCATGGTGCACTCAGTAATTTACTTGAAAATACATTTACTGAGCACAACAGAGAGCCATGTACTGTGTAGACACTGAGGGTTTACTTGGCACTTTAACACAGTATCCTTATTCATATCTATCTTGTAGGGTTATCAAATGACATGGTGAGTGTTGCCTGCCAGGATTTTGTAAGTAGTGGGTCCTCACTGAATAGTTGATCCACTTCCCTCCTAAAAAGAGCATTAAAATAACATAATGTGATGCAACTTCTTTGGGGTCTATTTATCCCTGAATTTTCCTAGTAAAAGAGAATGTAACAAATGCTTCCTGATATACAAAGGCAGGCTCCGGGAATATGGACAGGTAGTCAGTGTGAATTTGACAAGGTAAATATTATAATTAGCTTAAAAGCATAAACCATAAAATGAGTAAATAACATAATGTCTGAAGTAACATTAATCTCAAGTCCGTCAGACTACAGCCTATTCATAGATAATTATAGGAATGTTTTTAAAATACAAATTACTACCCAACCATAAAAGTATTGTCAAATATTCTCCCCCACAATTAATGAATAAGAAGCAATACCTATTTCTCTCTTTTATTGTAAAGCTGAATCATATTACCTGGGCCATAGTGAGTCTTTGGCTTTCTACTTTTTTAGATTGTCAATAAAAATAGATCACTAGGACCAGGGAGATTCCTCAGTGGGTAAATATACTTACGGCTAAAACTGATGCGCTAGGTTAGATGTCTTAAACCCACATGGTAGACAAGAACTGGCTCCTGCAAGTTATCCCCTGACCCACACATATGCAGTATGGTCCACATATGAGAATAGGGACATGCGCACACACACACACACACACACACACACACACACACACACACACACATATGCAGACATAGACTAAATAATAATTGTAATTTTTAAAAAATATAAGTCAGTTGTGACAGTCAATTCAGAAAAAAGTTAACTGTTGTTCTACTAGCTGTGTTGCAGAAATTATTTTAAAATAGGAATGCAAAATACCTCTTTAAAAATATCACAACAGGTAATCAGATATCAGTTACAGAATGTAAAGGTCAAACAAGAATTTCCTGTTTACTCGTTGGGAACATTTGTTCTTGAGTAATATTGTGTATCTTTTTTTTCTAGATAATAATGATCACCATAACCATTCTTTAGTATGCTAAATTTAACATTAAGTCCAAGGGTAAAGAGAATCTATATTCATGCTCCAGCAGCTACATCTTTATTGAACTATTTCATTGGCCTCTCATCAAGACTTCTAATATTTAACTGGAGACTAGACACAATTCTCAACCTTAAATCTTATGGAACAGTAATTGACAAGGGTCATGATTAGAATTTGTTATTTGGAAGATCTAAGATGCATTTAGGAGGCCATAATCAGCACAAAGCATAGCAAGGACTGACCGAAAAAGGCCATAAAAGGTACTGAGGCAGTGGTTCTCAGCCTTCAGGATGCCATGACCCTAGAATACAGTTCCTCATGCTGCTTCCAAACACAGTTATTTTTGTTGCTACTTTAAAATACATGATTTTACTACTGTTAATGATAAATATATGATATGTAGGATATTGGATATGCAACCTCTGTTCGACTCCCAAAGGCATTGTGACCCACAGGTTGAGAACACTGTTCTAAGGGATAAATGGATACCATTAGAGGGAAAGAATAACAAGAATAATCCAGTCAGAAGAAATATCGAAGAAACATTCAATAGTATGATTCGTGACTAGATGAGTGAAATGTAGGTTAATACATCTACCTACCTGTAGGTTCTATAGGATGAGAAGCAAGGGAGTGATCATTTACCAAGATGTATAAGAAACACAACATGCTCCTATCTTAATGTAGTGTTAAACCATAAGGACTTCGGTGCACAAATAAGGGAAGTATGAGATGCTTTTGAGTACCTGTACAGAAAGAATTAAAATGTCTGATTCCACAGTTTTCCCTACTTCTTTAGTTTTTTGTTTTTTGTTTTTTGTTTTTTTTTGAGATAAGATCTCAATATATAGGAGGCTGACTACAAACTGACTCCTCTGTCCCTACGCATGATGGAGTCACTTGAATGGTGCGCAGCAAGTGGACTAAGAGGATCATCAAAAAGCTGGGAAGAGAATAAGAAAATGGACAATAGTGGTGGGCAAAGGGTAGAGGAAATTTGAGGGAACCCAAGTCTCGCAACATGGAAAAGTCAAACAAGGACCTCAGAAGAGAGCAGTACAGAGAGGAAGTAGGGCACCACTGCCTTTCAAAAGCTGACAGAAAATAATAGAGATGCTTGATTTTAGAGGACCACAGGATGAAATCAACATCTTTCTAGGCCACACCCTGAAAGCTTACAGTGTCCCTACCCTACAAGGGTTTGAAAGCAAACAATCCTGCAGAACCAATTTAGGTTAGCTGAGAAGAAATGCAGACTGAAATAAGCAGTTCAAATGCTCAGCCCTTTAATAAACATGGTTCTTTTATTCTAGGACAAGTCTTGGCCTCAATGTCATACAAACCACCAAGAAATACCAGCTCTCAAAAAAACACTTTAATCAATGAGCAACAACCAAACAGAAAGGACACAATACCTATACAAAGAAACAAAGAGAGAAAAGTAAGGAAAGTCAAGAACAAATGCATAGAAGACAAAAGAAATGCTCTAAAAAAAAGTCATGAGAAAAAGATGTCAAACAGGTTGCTATTACAGTGAGGTGTGTGTGTGTGTGTGTGTGTGTGTGTGTGTGTGTGTGTGTGTGTGTGTAAGAAACAGACAGGGACACAGAAAGGCACAGACATATAGAGGCATACTGGATATTGGGAGATATGAGAGAAAGATGGATAAAGAGACATGGAGTACAAAGACACCAGGAGAGTCACACACACACACACACACGTACGCACATGTGCACGCATGCATGCACGCACGCACGCGCAGACACACACACATACAGAGAGAGAGAGAGAGAGAGAGAGAGAGAGAGAGAGAGAGAGAGAGAGAGAGACTCCTCAAATAAGGTCACCAAGAAGAGAAAACAAGGTTGACAAGCATAGCATCCGGTACCTAAGATTTGCTACAATTTGAGCAGTTGTCTTCACCAAACTTCATATGAAACCATAACTGGAGAAAGTGTGGCAGTGTTGGGAGGGATGGTCTTAGGAGGTGACTAGGCACTAAGGGTCGGTTTATTACTCTTCACAAAGGACACTGGGAGTGCATATTTCTCTTTGATCATCTAGTCTCCCAAATGAGGAGTGTGCCTTCCCTCCAAAAAGTATATTCTGTGGGCCAAATGAAGGTGCAAGGTAGCCATGACAGGACATTAAGCCTATTGATGCTTTATTCTTGGACACCTAAGCACCCAGAACTGTAAGAAAATAACTTTGTGTTCTCTAAATGTCTTGGGTATCATGTTGAAACAGCACAAAACAACAACAGCAGACAATAATTAGCTGTCAAACATAACTCTGGGGAAGCAGGAGTGGGCATCCACAAAGCAGAACAAAGGGCAGACACAAACAATAAAATCAGTGTAGAGACCTAGGCCAGCATGAAGAGGCCGCAGGAAGTGTTAATGACTCTGCAGGCACCATGAGAGGAAGAAATCAGAGTCCAAAATGTCCCCATGGGAAATGAACCGAAGTCCCAGCTTATAACCTTTTCCCTATAACGGGATTCAACGTCTTCCAGTTCAGGATTTGCCTGTTCAGTCAGCAAAAGGTCTTCCATGTAAACTTTCTAATACTATCAAGTCAATTCTTTTCCTATTTACTTTTTTTAAGAGAGTCCAAGAACTGAAAATATTTTATGCATTCTTTTAGCATTTCGTATAACAGATTTTGATCATTTTCATCTCCAACTCGTCCCTTACTTCCTCCAAATATACCATCCCTTCCATCACACTGACTTCATGTTCTTCTCATTTGCTGTGTCCCCATCTATTTCTGGCTGAAATAATGGACATGGTTGATTTGCCCGGAGATAAACACATTATTTTATTTATTTATTTTGAGCAGGTGAAAACTTGTCAGTTTTAAAAAAGTATTAATCCCTTTCCAGGTTTCCCCTCTGCAAACCCCCTATCCCATGGCCCCTGTCCCTGCGTCTATGCTCCTTCACCATCCACCTATTCTGCCTTACTACCCTAGCATTCCTCTACACTGGGGCATCAAGCCTTCACAGGACCAAGGGCCTCCCCTCCCACTGATGCCAGATAAGGTCCCTTCAGCTCCTTCACTCCTTCCCCCAACTCCTCCAGTAGGGTCACTATGGTCAGTCCTAAGCTTAGAGCATCTGCATCTGCATCTGTATTGGTCAGGATCTGGCAGAGCCTCTCAGGAGACAGCTGTATTGGGCTCCTGTCAGCAAGCACTTCATGGCATCATCAATAGTGTCTGGGTTTGGTGTTTGCATGTGGGATAGATCCCCACACGGGGCAGTCTCTGAGTGGCATTTCCTTCAGTCTGATCTACTCTCTGTCCTTGTATTTCCTTTAGACAGGAGCGATTCTCCCTCCCCTTTGTAGGGTATTTCAGCTAATGTCATAAACATGGGGTCCTAGGAGGCTTTTGCTTTCATGGCATCTGGGACTTTCTGATTGCTGCCCCCAGTTCTCCACCCCCCATCGCTACACACCTCTGTTCAATTTCCTAACCCTCTCTGTACATCTCCTCCATCTCCTCCCGTACATGATTTTGCCCTTTTTTACTCCTCCTCTCCTTTCTTCCTCCCAAGTCCTTCCCACACTCTACTTCCCTTGATCATTTTGTTTCCCCTTCTAAGTAGAACCGAAGCATTCAAACTTTAGTTTTTGTTCAACTTTACCTTCATAGAGTCCAAGAGTTGCAAATGGGTATTCTAAACTCTGACTAATATCCACTTATCAGTGAATACATACCATGTGTGGATTTTTTGTAACTGAGTTACCTCACTCAGGATATTTTCTAGTTCCATCCATTTGCCTAAGAATTTCATGAAGTCATTGTTTTTAATAGCTGAGTAGTACTCTATTGTGTAGATGTAACACATTTTCTGCATCTATTCCTCTGTTGAGGGACATCTGGGTTGTTTACACTTTCTGGCTATTATAAAGAAGACTGCTATGAACATAGTTGAGGATTATCCTTATAACATGTTGGAGAATCTTTTGGCTACACGTCCAGGAGTAGTATAGCTGGGTCTTCAGCTATACTATGTCCAATTTTCTGAGGAACCTCCAGAATGATTTCCAGAGTGGTTGTACCAGTTTGCAACCCCACCAACAATAGAGGAGTGTTTCTATTTCTCCACATCCTCGCCAGCATCTGCTGTCACCTGAGTTTATGATCTTAACCATTTTGACTTGTGTGAGGTGGAATCTCAGGGTCGTTTTGATTTGCATTTCCCTGATGAATAAAGATGTTAAACATGTATTTAAGTACTTCTCCACCATTCAAGTTTTGTCAATGGAGAATTTTCTGTTTTGCTCTATTCCCCATTTTTAATAGGGTTATTTAATTCTCTAGAGTCTAACTTCTTGAATTATTTGTATATATTGGATATAAGTCCTCTATCAGATGTAGGATTGGTAAAGATCTTTTCCCAACCTGTTGGTTGCCATTTTGTCCTATTGACAGTTCCTTGCCTTATAGAAGCTTTGCAACTTTATAAGGTCCTATTTGTTGATTCTTGATTTTAGAGCAAAAGTCAGTTCAGGAAAATTTCCTCTGTGCCCATTTGTTCAAGATTCGTCCCCACTTTCTCTTCTATTAGATTCAGTGTATCTGGTTTTATGTGGAGGTCCTTGATCCACTTGGACTTGAACTATGTACAAAGACATAAGAATGAATACATTTGCATTCTTCTACATGCTGATCTCCACTTGAACTAGCACCATTTGTTGAAAATGCTGTCTTTTCTCCATTGGATGGTTTTAGCTTTATTGTCAAAGATCAAGTGTCCATAGGTGTGTGGATTCATTTCAGAGTCTTCAATTCTACTCCATTGATCTATCTGTCTATCTCTGTACTAATATCATGCAGGTTTTATCACTATTACTCTGTAGTACAGATTGAGGTTAGGGATGGTGATTTCTTCAGAAGTTCTTAAATGATAAAGAATAGTTTTCACTACCCTGGGTTCTATGTCATTCCAAACGATTTGAGAATTGCTTTTCCTAACTCAATGAAGAATTGAGTTGGAATTTTGATGGGAATTGCATTGAATCTGTAGATTGCTTTTGGCAAGATGGCCATTTCTATGATATTAATCTGGCTAATCCATGAGCATGGGAGATCTTTCCATCTTCTGAGGTCTTGTTCGATTTCTTTCTTCAGAGACTTGAAATTCTTGTTGTATAGATCTTTCACATGTTTGGATAAAGTTACCCCAAGATATTTCATATTGTTTGTGACTATAATGAAGGATGTCATACCCTAATTTCTTTCTCAGCCTGTTTATTCTTTGAGAAGAGGAAAGCTACTGATTTGTTTGAGTTAATTTTATATCCAGGCATTTTGCCGAAGTTGTTTATCAGCTGTAAGAGATATATGGTGGAATTTTGGGGTCATTGAAGTATACTATTATATCATCTGCAAATAGTAATATTTTGACTTCTTCCTTTACTATTTGGGTCCCTTTGACCTCCTTTTGTTGTCTAAATGCTCTGGCTTGAACTTTGAGTACAATATTGAATAGATAGGGAGAGAGTAGGCAGCATTGTCTAGTCCCTGATTTTAGTGGGATTGCTTCAAGTTTCTCTCCATTTTGTTTGATGTTGGCTACTGGTTTTCTATAAATTGCTTTTACTATGTTTAGGTATAGGCCTTGAATTCCTGATCTTTCCAAAACTTTTTAACATACAGAAATGTTATATTTTGTGGAATAGTTTGACAAATATTGATATTAGTTCTTCTTTGAAGGCCCAAAGAATTCTGCACTATCTGGTCATGGGTTTTTCTTTTTTGGTTGGGAGATTTTAATGACTGCTTCTATTTCTTTAGGAGTTATGGGACTGTTTAGATGGTTTATCTAGCCTAATTTAACTTTGGTACCTGGCATCTGTCTAGAAAATTGTCCATTTCATTCAGATTTTCCAGTTTTGTTTTATATAAGTTTTTGTAGTAGGATCTTATAATTTTTTGAATTTCCTCAGTTTCTGTTCTTATGTCTCCCTTTTCATTTCTGATTTTGTTAATTTGGATACTATCTTGGTGACCTCTGGTTAATCTGACTAAGTATTTATCTATCTGGTAGATTTTCTCAAAAAACCAGGTCCTGGTTTTATTGATTCTTTCCATAGTTCTTTTTGTTTCTACTTGTTTGACTCAGCCCTGAGTTTGATTATTTCCTGCTTTCTACTCCTCTTGGACATATTTGCTTCTTTTTTTCTAGAGCTTTCAGGTGTGCTGTCAAGCTGCTAGTGTATGTTCTCTCCAGTTTCTTTTTGGAGTCACTCAGAGCTATGAATTTTCCTCTTAACACTGATTTCATTGTGTCCCATAGGTTTAGGTATGTTGTGTCTTCATTTTCATTAAATTCTAAAAACTATTAAATTCCCTTTTTTATTTTTTTTGACCAAGTTACCATTGAGTAGAGCATAGTTTAGCTTCCATGTGGATGTGGGCTTTCTGTTGGTTTTGTTGTTATTGAAGGCCAGTCTTAGTTCATGGTGATCTGGTAGGATGCATGGGATTATTTTAATCTTCTTGTATCTTTTGAAGCCTGTTTTGTGACAAAGTATATTGTTGATTTTGGAAAAGGTACCATGAGGTGGGGAGAAGAAGGTATATTCTTTTGTTTTAGGAAGAAATGTTCTATAGATATCTGTTAAACCCATTTGGTTCATAACTTCTGTTAGTTTCACTGTGTCTCTATTTAGTTTCTGCTTCCATAATCTGTCCATTGATGAGAGTGTGGTGTTGAAGTCTCCCACTATTATGGTGAAAGGTGCAGTGTGTGCTTTGAGCTTTAGAAAAGTTGTTTTTTTTTTTATGAATGTGGTTGTCCTTGCATTTGGAGCATAGATGCTCAGAATTGAGAATTCATCTTGGTAGATTTTTTCCTTTGATGAGTATGAAATGTTCTTCCTTATCGTTTTTGATAATTTTTGGTTGAAAGTCACTTTTATTCGATATTAGAATGGAAACTCCAGCTTGTTTCTTGGGACCATTTGTTTGGAAAATTGTTTTCCAGCCTTTTACTCTGAGGAAATGTTTGTCTTTGTCACTAAGGTGTGTTTCCTGTATGCAGCAAAATGCTGGGTCCTGTTTAAGTATCCAGTCTGTTAGTCTATGTCTTTTTATTGGGGAATTGAGTCCATTGATGTTGATAGATATTAGGGACCAACAATTGTTGTTTTCTATTGTTTTTGTTGGCAGAGGTGGAATTATGGTTGTGTAGCTATCTTATTTTGGGATAGTTAAAAGAAGATACTTTCTTGCTTTTTCTAGGTTATAGTTTCCCTCCTTCCATTGGAGTTTTCCATTATTCTTTGTAGGGCTGAATTTGTGGAAAGAATTGTGTAAATTTGTTTTTTTCATAGAATATCTTGGTTTCTCCATCTATGTTGAGAGTTTTGCTGTATATAGTAACCTGGGCTGGCATTTGTGTTCTCTTAGGGTCTGTATGACATCTGCCCAGGGTCTCTTCCCTTTCATAGACTCTGTTGAGAAGTCTGGTGTAATTCTGATAGGTCTGCCTTTATATGTTATATGCTAATATTTTTTCTTTTTTGGTGCATTTTATATTTTCACTATTATGTGATGGTAGGAATTTCTTTTCTGGTCCAATCTATATGGAGTCCTGTAGGCTTCTTGTTTGCTTATGGGCATCTCTTTCTTTAGGTTAGGGAAGTTTTCTTCTATAACGTTGTTGACGATATTTAGTGGCCCTTTAAGTTGGTAATCTTCACTCTTTTCTACACCTATCATCCTTAGGTTTGATCTCCTCATTGTGTCCTGGATTTCCTGGATGTTTTGGGTTATAATCTTTTTGTGTTTTGCATTTTCTTTGACAGTTGTGTCAATATTTCTGTGGTATCTTCTGCCCCTGAGATTCTCTCTTCTATCCTTCGTATTCTGTGATGATGCGTCTATGACCCCTGATCTCTTTCCTAGGTTTTTATCTCCAGGGCTGTCTCCCTTTGTGAGTTCTTTATTGTTTTTATTTCCATTTTTAGATCTTGGATGGTTTTGTTCAATTCCTTCACATGTTTGGTTGTGTTTTCCTGTAATCCTTTAAGGGATTTTTGTGAAGCCTTTCAGGGCTTCTACCTGTTTACCTGTGTTTTCCTGTATTTCTTTAATGGAGTTATTTAAGTCCTTCTTAAAGTCCTCTACCATCATCATTAGATGTTATTTTAAATCAGAATCTTGCTTTTCTGGTGTGTTGGTGTATCGAGGATTTGCTGTGGTGGGAGAACTGGGTTCTGAAGATGCCAAGTGGCCTTGGTTTCTGCTGCTTAGGTTCTTGCTCTCACCACTCATCATCTGATTATCTCCAATGTTTTCTGGCCTTGTTTTCTTCTGACTGTAGCTTTCCCTCCTGCTAGCTTGTGTGTCAGCACTCTTAGGAGACCAACTCTTTCCCTGAGGGATTTGGGTATGGAGAGCTGCGGCACAGGGTCAACTCTAGGCACAGATGGAAACCAGTGGTGAGGCATACCCTTTAAATAATCAACAGGTTCTTCTTTCCCCCAGAATCCATCAATTGTCCCTGGCTATGGTATTGGGGGTTTGTGAGCCTCTCACTCCATCTATGTTGGAATGCTGACTGGCATGATCTTGGGTAAATTATGCTGTGAGCTCATGAGTGTAGCACTTCTGTCTTATCAGAAGATATATGGTGTTATTTGGGGAGGGGGCCTTCAGTGTCCCCAGCCGCTGGCTTTTACAATTTTCCCATTCTTTCTTCAACACTATCTGAGTCTTGGAGAGGGGTGTGATACAGATACCCCATGTGTGGCCCAGCAGTCATGAGTCACTTACTCTCTGCACTTTGACCCAGTTGTGAGTTTCAGCATTAACTGCCTCCCATTGCACAAAGATGCTTCTCTGATGAGGTCTGAGGGCCACACTAATTTATGGTGTATTGAAATATGGATTTAGAGGATAGTGTCCATTCATCAAACTAACAGTAGAAGAGTCTCCCCTGGCTCCTGTAGCATCTTTGCTAGATTGAAGTACAAATGATGTGTTTCTTTCTGTGAAGTAGGCCTTAAATCTACTTAGAAAATTGTTGCTTAGTCCAATAACATTCATGACAGTATGATATCCATAGGTATTTTTCACCAAGCTGGTCATGACTGCATTTTTACAGGTTTCACAACTAGGAGAAACTGTTGAAGACCTTTTCCTCCCCGATGGGTTGCATAGAATCTTCCAGATCTATAAGAGCTTTCTAGCACATAGGAACCTTCTTAGTCAGTACTGAATTGATTTCTCTATGTCCTGTAACCAATGTGTGTAGCATGTTTACCAATAAATTCTTACCATCAAGTTATGGTGAGTAACCAAGAACCATGTAATAACCTGTATTCACTGGGACAACTCTATGATACCTCCAATCATCAACTAGATAGGTATGAGGCCAGGGTACTATGGAACTGGGAGGAGCTGTACCAAACAGAAGTGGGATAAAGTTTGTTCAACCCCAGAAAACTCCTCTCAAGAGCAGTAAGAATGAAGGCCACTCTTCCCCTGCCCAGAGCCTACATGTCTTGGTGCACATAGTCCTGTGTCCCCTACCTTTATTCCCAGCAGAGAGAGTCACATAGTCATAGCTAAATTAAACTTCTCTCCTTATAAGATCATGTCCAGAAAGCACCTGGAATTCTTCTTCATGAAAATAAGGCATTTTAGACCCAGCCAAAGATGTACACTCACACTGAAACCCTCTATCCACTCCCCAAAGGGTTAAATAGCCTTTGTTTCCTCCAATTAAACAAGCTGCTCAATGAAGCCTGCCTCCTAGGGAACCTGTTTCTCACAATGCTGCCTCCTGCCTGAGGTCTCCATCACCCCCAGCCCTTCCTGCCCCCATCTTGCTCCCATCAGGATCCCAGCCACACAGTGGCTAACTTCCCAAGGAAGGGCAGAGGTGGGAGTTAGGGAGTCTGATTGGCAGAGAGGAGCTCTCCCACACTCAGCATTGTGCTTTTTATCTGTAATCTATGGCTTCAGAGGTGAGCAGTATTCCCTAGGTAGGATAACTACGATTAAATTGTTTTATATGAACATGTTTTTAGGAAACATAAAATCCAAGGCTTCCATATGGTTTTTCCAACATAGTTAGATATCCTTCTCCCAATCCCATCCCTCTCTGGTCTAGCACCTCTCTCCCTTTCCCCCTCACATTTGTCATATCCCCTATGTTTTGCTATGCCCTCTTCCATAAGATCTTCCTTTTTCCTCCCCACCAAGATTCCTTTCTAGTTTCCTACACTTGGCTCTTAGTAACCGTGGCTCTCCATTTTGTCATTATCATGTTGATTTTCCTATCATTTAATATGAATTACATAATATAACAGGCAGTGTTATATTATGTTTATTTAGTGTATGACCTTTGAAATTTAACACAATGTTTTTAGTACTAATCCATATTGCCATGTGTATTCTTAGTTATTTTGTTACTTGTGAGTGATAATGATACCTGTAATGGATATATACATAACAGTAGTACACAACTTGTCCATTATCCATCAGACATTTGGTTAGTTTTATTAATTTTGGCTATTGGGAACAACACTTCAATTAACATTTAACTATAATAAGGTATTTATAAAGACATATGTTCTTATTTCACAGAGGGAAATACCCAGGGCTGAATTTTTGCATCTTGTAGTGAATACATGTTTAAATTTAAAGCACCTGCAAAGCTATTTTCTTACTGGCTGCAGTGTTATAAAGCCCAGCAGCAGCAAATGAGGGTATCAGGTGCTCTAAGCATTTGCCCAAACTTAATATTCCTGGGGATTTGTGTCTATTTTAATCATTTTAATGGTTGTAACCTGGTTACCTTGATTTGCATTGCATTAATAATTAATAATGATGGATATATTCACGTTGATTTTTCCATCACGTTCCTTTCAATGTGATCTATATGTTAAAATTTTTGCCCATAATATTATATTGGCATTTTTCTCCTTAATGTTTTAGAGCAATAATTTATAGATTCTCACAACAAACTTTCACAAAAATGTATGTTTTAGAAATATTTCCTCCAACACTGAGGCATGTTTTTGATGATCTTAATAAGGCATTTGAAGGGGAGGCATTTTTAAATTAAGGAGTTCTATTTGGTTTATGTTAAAAGCTTTCTCTGTATTCCAAGAAAAAAATGACACCAATACGGATTACATTCTTATATTTTCTTCTACCAACATATACATTTAAGCTAATGAATGTGTCATCTATGTTTATTTTGTGTTTATTTTTTGACATGTAGTAAGTTATTACATAAGTTAAATTTCTTTCCATTTCTCAGGCATCTCACATTAGTTGGGAAAATGCTCTCAAGCATCACTGAGTTACTTAGGCAGTGTCTGAAGAGAAGTATTTTCTCATATATGCATGGCAGTGTTCTGAAATGTTTCCATTGTTACATCAATTTTCAGTGACTACCACTTTGAAAATACAACACAGAGGTCTCATTTAATGAAAATACTTAAATTCTATTTTTCTTATTAAATGTTTAACGTTCCAAAGAGCTTTTTATTTTAACGTGTTTAGAAAATAACAGTTATTGCTAAAATTGAGCCTACCTCATCTTTATTTGCAATTATAGTGCAATTTAAGTGGGAGATAGTTATGAGTCATTAATATGCTCATGTAAAAATATACACATGGAAAGAATATTTTCTTCAAAGAATGCCTCCTACATACTTCCCTTCCAGAACCACCACCAGAAAGTCACCTCTCCTTACTTTGGGAAGGTAAAATAAACTTTTATATATACTCCATTGTATGTATGAACTATATTTACATACTCTCATGTTCTCTGTTACTGTTTGTGTACTTTCTGGCAGTGAGCATTTTATTTATGAAAACTGGTCAAAGAACTGACTGAGGACTGAATCTGAGCTAATAAGGAGTGTAAATGTAGGTAATTTACTCATGAAACCTAGCTGTATAGAAACAGAGGACAATTCTTAGAGAGGACAAGAAGAAGGGAACTGTGAGATTCCTAGCATTGCTTTTGCCTAAGACTTGCTGAAGACTGTAAAGAAGAAAACACTGGTGCACAGGGAGCTGTGGGAAAGGAAAGAATCACAGATGGAGCTGAAATATGAGAACCTCAAGGGAAAGTTTTCGTGTAGGAAGGAAGTAGGAAATGGAACAAGGTAGGATGCGATATGTGGGCAAGGAAGTTCAATGAACAGATTTTATTCCTCACACATGCTATTGTCTTTTCAAAAATGCTTTCAAGTATTAGGGAGACCAAGACATGACAACCTCAGGATCCAAAAGCTGAGCAAAGGCAATGAAGTGGCTTTTAGGGTATGCTTTCTTTGTTGATTCCATTTCACAGTAAAACAAGACTCTATTCTATTTAAACAGCTTCATCATGGAAGCACCTGTCAAATATTCATGTCATGTGCATTTGAATTGCATAGTGTCTTGAAATTCTCTGGTTCAAAGACTAATGGGAACGGATAACATAAGTTCCATCTTAGTTGTCTTAGGATTTTATTGCTCTGAAGAGACACTGTGACTAAGGCAACTCTTATAAAGGCCAATATTTAATTGAGGCTGGCTTACAGCTTCAGAGTTTCAGTCCATTATCATCAAGGCAGGAGCATGGCAGTGTTCAAGCAGTCATGGTGCTGGAAGAGCTGAGAGTTCTACAGGCCAGTAGGAAAAAAGTGGCTCTTCCACAGTGGGTAGGCATTTCAAAGCCCACGCCTACCAGGGACATACTTCCTCCAACGAGGCCACACCTCCTAACAGTTCCACTCTCTATGGGCCAAGCATTTTCAAACTGGCCCACACTGGTCATGGGAGCTCTTGTCAAATGTTAATGTCAAATTGCATAATATTGAGATTCTCTGGCTCAAAAACTCTTGGGAAGAGATAGCATGAGTTCCACCCTGATTTTGGTCACTACAATCATTAGAAAGTATGAGAACTCTGAAGGCCCCAGTTTATTCACCAGTAAAACAACTGTAGCAGATATTTTTTATCTACTTCTTCCAGTTCTAAAATGTTTTTGCATAACCTTAAAAGCAAAGGAAAAAAAACTGGAAGATTGATTTTCATAAGAGTTTCTTTTATGTTCAGACACAAATAGATAAGCTGAAATTCAAAACAGGATTCATACTAATTAGGACAACAAAGCAGTAGTAACTAAACTGGAGACAATCAGTTCCCAGGACCCAGATCTCACACCTGAGGCAGGTTCAGTCCTACTAATGACTCCTATAATGGCCTGATCCTAAAAGATGCAGATAGAATTTGCTATAGTTAGAAGTAAAAATAATGTTTTTAATATGATTTATGTCTTTCATCACAATTTATATGGGTGCCAACTACTGTTTATGCAGGTACCTTGGAAATTGAGTTAAAGGATTGAGTAAATAAAAAGGCATGTAAATCTTACAACCATAAGAACACTGAGGTAACTCTGGTTATATTGGATGAACCCAGTTGGTATTTCTTAGACTCTGACGGAAATAAGAATGGCATGCATTGTAATACCAACCTTGACCATTTTTATAGGCTAGTGCCTTTGCTGGAGCAGACACAGAAAATGATTCATGAAAGGATTAGTAAAAGCATACTGTAACTTGATAGCCATTATATTAAGTATTAGTAAAACTACCGAAATGGACAAATGGCTAACTTTTAAAATGATACCAACTTCCACCATTGACATTTATTTCCATTCAATAATTTAAGCTATGTAAAGTGCATGAAAACATGTGTCTCTTGCTAGATAATGTTTGCTAAGTACTTTTGATGGAGTACTTAGTTTAAATGGATGCTTAAAACCTTACTGTCAAATGATTTTATTAAAAATAAAAGGTACATGTTCCAGGCTCCATGAAACTTTGGTAGTAAGTTAATGGTAACAAGTAACGTGTATACGACACACACAACGACACATGATACGATGCAGTGGACGCTACCCTAAACACTTCACATTCTTCAGTCTTCACATTTCCTTCAGGGAGTATTGGTTTCGTTTTTGTATTTTCCAGATGGTTTTAGGTTGCTTTGATTTTTAAGTTAATATACAGAGTAGTGTATTTCACTACAATATATATGTACATAAATGCACATATATTATATATCATTATACTTCATATTACCCATCCCCCTCCCTCACTGCTCTTCACGTTTCCTCTGCCCACATCTGACTTATCTCTATTTTTCTTCCAAGTGGCCCCCTCTAGAGCATTCCTGTCACGTGTATTCCATTACTTTTTTTTTGTCCTCTCTACTGCATTAGTGATTTCTTACTCTACCATAGTTTCATTTCTTTCCCTCCTGTAGTCCTTCTCCTATTTTCATTTTGGGGTTGTTTAAGTCTCAGCTTTGAATGTAAAACAAAATGTGATAATTTTCTTTCTGAGTCTGGCTTATTTTGCTTAACATGGTTTTCAGTTCCACCCATTGTCTTGGAAAGATTGTGTTTTTATTCCTTCTTATAATGAAATAAAATTGCATTGTGAATGTGGACCACATTTTTCTTTATCCATTTATTTGCTGGTAGACATTTAGTGTGACCTTGTTTCTTAGCTATTGTAAGTAGAGAAGTCAATATGGACATGTAAATATGTCTGTTTTGTATTGGCTTGGAGCTTTTCAGTTGTATACCTGGGAGTGCTATAGTTGGATCATATGTGAGTACTATTTTTAGTTTTATAAGGAACCTCTGTGCTGATTTTTATAGTAGTTGTTCAAGTTTACATTCCTACCAGCAATGAATAATGGATCTTTCCTCACATCCCCATGAGCATTTGCTGTCATTTCTTTTCTCGATGACAGACATTCTAATGGGAATGAAATGTAATCTCAGTGCAGTTTCTGGTTTCTGTCTTCATGGTGCTTAGTCTTGGTATAGTCAATTTGACTGGATTGGGGATCAAGTAAGTGGTGCAAGACTCTCAACACACTTGTGAGGGTTTTGCTTATTAGGTTACTTAGGAAGACCTACCCTTGAGTGTGGGTGGTGCATCCTCATGTAGTGGGGTAAATTCTGACAGAACATGTAAAAGGGGGTCCCAGGAAAAAGCTTTTGCTTTCTTCCTGCTTACTTTTATGTCTCTCTAGCAAGTTTATCCTCTTCATCAGGATATCTGTCCTATCGCTATCACAGTGGCTGCCATTTCCTTCACTGATGTTAGAGTCCATCTTCTTTGGCCTTCCAATGTGGACCAGCGGCTCTCCAGGAATGTTCCGGCCATCATTGTATTGTATTGTATTGGCTTCCATTCAGTACTGGGATTACTGAAGCACAGTTATTGGGTCTTTAGCCTCTCCAGTATGAGACAGCCATTGTTGGATCACCCACACTGTATTGTGGAAACAAATCTTATAAATCTCCTTTGAATGTTCTCTTTGTTCTGTTTCTCTAGATAGCTTTGATTAATATAGTTTTGTGTTTTTTTTTTACTACTCTGTGCGTATGTGTATGTCTGATATAAAACACAAAGGGAATCTTCACTTTATATATAACAATTCACTTTCATAGTACCAACACAACAAGATTAGATACACACTCCCATAATAAAGGCTTCAGTCTGTTCATAAAGATTATTCCCTTATGACCTAATCACTTCCAAACAGATCCTCCCAACCTCACAACAATCAAATATCCACACGAGTTAGACATATTATCACAGAGGAGACAAGCCATATTCAACTCATAGCATAACACCTATTACAAGCTCCTTTTCTCTTTTAAAATCTTTACTGCAAAGCATTGTATACATGTGGATATATGTGCACCCAAACATGAGGATAAAACAAAATATTGAAAATTCCCTTTATCCTTCTTTGAGCTGGCTTTCTTACATGTAAACACTATTTTTCAGAGTTGCCATCAGCCAGAAAATTTAATTAAAAAGCCATTCTAGCCTACTTTTGATTATAAACCTTTTTACTCTGCAGCTCTTTAATATTAATAATGGTTATTAATTATATAGCATGCCATTATGTCTTTGTCATAATTTTAGTAATCACTTGCATGTTAATGAACTATACTATTAGAGAACATATTGCCAAGAATAACACATTCCTAAACTTCTAGGGAAAGGCTGACTGTTTGCCCCATGGTGTTAGTATCTACCCATTTGGATTATAACTTACATAATAGGTCAATGAAAACACTCTTCAACAATCTTGCTTCCAGAAGTTAACCAAGCAGATCAAGATTCACCCTATGCCCATACTTCAAAAGTAAGCCAGTCAGCAGCAGATGGTCACCAGTGGCGATTTTTTTACAATATGTCAACTCATTGCTGAACCACAGAAGGTTTGCAAATCCCAGACTCAACATGCCCTAAAACTCTGTGAAAATCAGTATCATACTTTGCTCACAGCTGCTGTGTCTCACAGCACAGCTCTCCTCTCCTTAAAAGGATAATAACATTGACAGTATTTCCCAATACTGAGTGGTGTTTCTCCCTCAATTGATTATCACCAGTGAAATTCCATGCCTATATATAGATTGTTGACTTTATGCAGGTCAAGGCAGGCACAAGATAAGGCCAGGCCTGTGATTGGGCAGGGAAAAAGTAAGGCAAGCACACAGTTTTGAAGGGAGGAGAGAAAGAGAGGAAAAAGGGAACAAGAGAGAGGAAGAGAAGGACAACCCAGATCTGTGTGGTCTTAAAGGGCCACAGGTAGTTATAAATATTTCATAAGGGATGAATTTTTATATGACAACTTATCTAGGTGGGTGGTTTATATCATTATCAATTGGTTGTGAGTTTATTTTGCAGATGATTTTTTGGAATGAGAATTTAAGACATAAATCTGATTGCTAAATTACAAGCTTACTGAGTTTTGATTTTAAGGAATTACTGGGAGTTGTGACTATAACCACAGGGGTCAGATGCTGAGAACCTGAGTAGAGTCCAAAGCAAAAGAGTTGCAAGAGGACAGCTCTGCCAGGCCCAGAGAGTACCAAGCAGCAGCGTGGGATGGAGATTGGCAGCTTAGTGGTTGAGATGCTTGGCTGATTGATATTAAAGCCCAGCAAATGCCATGTGGTCCACAGGAGCTGGCATTAGCATGGGATGGTAGATTCATATTTTTTTTTAGATATTTACCACTATACATATAGACCTCCTTTTCCTTTAGATTGCTTAAACGTAAATTCTCATAAAAGTGTTCATTAGTTCAAGTGGCACAAGGATATTTTGACATTTTTCTCAAGAGTTGTTTTACTTTATGGTGCCATCTATTCTATATAAATATACACATGTCAAATACCTTCAAACATATCATACTTTAAAATGTTTGCTGACTTAGTTGGCATAAATTTGCTCAAATCACTTTAATTGGTCTTTGTAGGACATTTCAAGGGCATAGATTAGCATAAGAGTATGAACCCATAAAGGAAACCAGGGGAACAAACTGAGAGGTGCAAAACCCAAGCTTTTCCTACTGTGGGTCCTGTTGCTAATTGCAAGTAAGCTAAGACAATTGATGTTTACTGTAATCAGCTCATGGACTTTTAAGAAATGGTATTTAAGTTGCCCTCTCCATTAAACAAACTTTGAGATAATATAGTCTGATGAAGGAAGTGGAAGAGGAAAGGGCCTTGATGAGAGAAAATGGCTGAGGCAGTTCCTGAGAGCCACACCCTTCATCAGTTATGAGGATAGGATCTGTGTGATAAAGCACAGCATCCAAGGCAAACACAAACATGAAGAGGCTTGATTTATAGGCATTGGAAGGAGGATGTTTTACAACATACCCATAGGGTTCAGAAAGCTGACCAGGGACCCTGAAGGACCTAAAGACTAGTGGCAGTGCCAAGCTCTTATCACTTCTAGGGTTAAATGTCTGAGGGATGCACAGCTACAAAAAACTGGAGTTGGCAATCATGGCATCAGCTGCCTCATTCTTCATGGAGGGACACAGGATCTGTAGAAACCAAGGTCCAAGAGTAAGATAGGTAATAAAAATCCACACCACTCCCTTCTACCCTTGTACTGCTTCCCATGGGCCAAAATCAACAGAAAATCAAAGAGCAGAAGTACTTTGTAAGTTTGTTACAGCGAAGCACTGCAGAATAATAACTGATAAACAACAGAAAATATTTTTGTCATTGTTCTGAATGCTGGAAAGTCCAAGATCAAGACACAGACACATTTAGTAAGGTCCTATTTTCTGGTTCATCAACTTGTATTTTTTCATGGTAGACAAAAGGAGAGCTGCTGGGTCTCTAAGCACTCAGGAGACCTCAAGACCTAAAAGACTGAGCAAAATCTCACACCGAATACTATCATCTTGGGGGTAGGATTTCAACACACGGTAAGAGGAAGTTGTTTCAGACAATAACAAAAGTTCCTAGCGGCCATCTTAGCACAGAGAACAGAGAATAGATTAGAGAAAGCGAATGGATTAACTGGTCTTACACTGCATTGGTAGCCACCTGCTCACACTTGGAATTGGTTGCCTTTGTCCAGTCTGCGTGAATGCAGTCAACATGTCCTGAGTGTTCAAAGCAGTTACCAGAGTAATTGCTGTATTGCTTTTTTTCTGGCCTAATTTTAAACGTAAGCAACAAAGGAACAAGGGAGAATGAGGGACACGAGCATCAACTTCACATGTCATATAATAACCATGATATATATAAACATTTGGGGAGTAGAAAGTACTGATGTTTTGGGGAGGGCAAGCCGATGTAAGTGCATTTTATGAACCTTGTATAATGAAAGAAATATACAAGTAAGAAAAACAGCATTGATCCAGTGATGGTCTGTGATAATGAGAACAGAAGAAAGATGGATACGACAATGCACCAAGTAAGCAGCCCTTGGATTGGTTAGAAATTGCTATTCTTCACTTGTGTAAGTGGCCTTGAACTGAAGTGAAATGGACAGATCTTCCACTTTCTTCTACAGCCATCTACAACCACTCAGAATGAGTAGTCATTGGATCTAATGCATAACTTCCTTCTTGGATGCTTTGGGACAGGCACGGTAGTTCACACCTGCAATCACAGCACTTGTAAGGCTAAGGCAGGAGGGTTACCATGAGTTTAGGGTAAGCCTGTGTACATAATGAGTTTTAGATGAGTGTGGGATTAGAGTAAAATGTTGTCTCTTAAAGAACATCAGTGTTAGTCACAGTTTTATTGCCATGAAGAGAGAGCATGACCAAGGCAACATTTATCAAAGAAAGCACTCAAAGAGTAGATTTTCAAAGATGAGCCCTTGATATGGATCACCACGGCAGGGAGCATGGCAGCAGGCAGGGAGGCATGGTGCTGAAGAAGTAGCTGAGAGCTACAGCTTTATTATATAGGCAACAGGCAGAGAGGCACCAGGCCTGGTATGGGCTTTTGAAACTTCAAAGCCTAATACCAGTAACTCTCTTCCTCCAGCAAGGTCACACCTACTATAACAACACCATACTTCCTAACCCTTCTAATCAAACAGCTCCACTCCCTGGTAACAACATGTGCAAACATATAAGCCTATAGAGCCCCTTTCTATTCAAACCAGCACATTAAACCTATATGATATAGGTTTGTACCTATATCATAAAAATATGCTTTTAGTCCAATTTCAAAAGTCCACATAGTCTTTTTGCCTTAAGGTTGTTTGAAAGTCCAAAGTCTTTTTTGAGAAGCAAGGCATTCTCTTATCTGTAATTCCATGAAAAAGCAAAAGCAGAATGCAGATCACTTACTTCCAATATACAATGGACCAAAGCAAGACCTAAACTCAGCAGGACAAACTCCAAATTCTGTATCTCCTTGTCTGATGTCAGCCCTTAATCTTCTCCAACTCTTTTCAGCTTTGTGGACTGCAACACACTTCTTTCTCTTGAGCCAGTTCCTCATCCTTTTATTAACTCTGCTTCACAGGTATCCCAAAATCTGACATCTCCAACATCAAGGGGTCTTCAACACAATTGAGGATTCGCCTTTATAGCTTTATACAATGGCCTCTCTGGGCCTCCATGCTGGGATTCCTCCTACATATAACTGGCTTTGGTGAACTGTCTTTTTTCTTTTTAAGATTTATTTATTTATTATATATAAGTACTCTGTTGTTTTCTTCAGACACACCAGAAGAGGGCGTCAGATCTCATTACAGATGGTTGTGAGCCACCATGTGGTTGCTGGGAATTGAACTCAGAAGAGCAGTCAGTGTTCTTATCCACAGAGCCATCTCTTCAGCCCAGTGATTGCCTTTAATTGGGGAAGAAGAATCCATAATCCCTTTTCTGTATCTTCCTCTTTAGTAGGCAAAGCTGACACCTTCTTCTGTTTGCAGGAGTTGTAGTCTTGGCTCCTCCTTGACTTACATTTGCATAAACTTCTCTTTGTTGAGGGTTTTCTTTGATCATTAAATTCTTCCTTAATTCTTTTTCACAGATTTCAAGTTTAGTTGGGTTTGGCCATGCCCCAGGGGCATCATTTTCTTTATTCTATTTAGCATCAGGCTTTTCTTTAAGCTTTTTGTCTCCTAGAGAACAGAACTTGGCTCTAGAATTAGATTTTCAGGTGTACTTTTTCTCTTCACACTGTACGTTTTGTATTTCCTTTTCCCTAGCTTCTCTTTTTCATTTCAAAAGAGTGGTTACAAACAATCAGGTGACAGAGTCTAAGCTGCCTCCTTGCCAGTTCAACTAATCTGAAACTTCACTTTAGCCTCAGGCAGATTTTAAGGCAAGGGCAAAAGCAACCATATGCTTTGCCAAAATATCACAAGAACTGTGTCTATACCAGCTGCTAATATTCTTTCCTTCTGAAACTTCTTGAGCTTCCAAAGTTCACATCTCCCTCAGCACCAATGTCTTCCATGGCTCCAATAATATGGACTATTTAAACTCACTTAAAGCATTCGACTGCTTTTCTCTTCTAATGCCTCCAAAGTGTTCCATACTCCTTCAACAAACATGGTCAGGATTATCACAATACACTAGTCCCTGGCACCTATGCTACCATAGTCACTATTCTATTGCTGTGAAGAGACACCAAGACCAAGGTAACTTTTATAAAAACAATATTTAAATGGAGTTCATTACCATTATGGTGGAGAGCTAATGCAGGAACTCAAACTAGGGAGGAACCTAGAGTCAGGAGCTGATTGGATGGGGGTGGGGTGGGATAGGGCTGCTTAGTGGCCTGCTCCCCTTGGTTTGCTCAGCCTACTTTCTTATAGAACCCAGGGATGGCCCCACCCATAATGGGCTGGGCTTTTGCCAATCAGTCACTAATTAAGAAAATCCTTGCATACAGCTTGATCTTATGGACGTTACCTTCTCTTACATAGCTGTAGCTTGTGTCAAGTTGACATAAAAACTAGCCAGCATACTAGGTTAGACAGGAAGATTTCAAATATGTAAATACTTCACCTATATTATTCGTTGAATCACAAAATATTTATGTCATCTCCAGACCTTACAGTAATCTTTGAAAATAAATGAAGCAATTTGATAAAGAGGAGAGAGTAGTGTATAGAAAAAACAGTTTAGAGGGAATGTCATTGAGTAAAGTACAGAGAAAAGAGTTATTGTTTCTTTATTTCTAACTCTATTTATATAATGTTTAGGAAAGTCTGACATAATGCCTATGACATACTATGTAGTATTTAATAGTTTTAGAAAATAATCTGGTGAAAGAGTATCTTGGTCGCCAAAGAGAAAGGCCCATTAAAAACACACAAATCAAAAGATTTCTATTTAATTCTTAAGTATGTTAAATTTGCAATTATCCCCAGTATTTTACAGATTTTTCACATTTCAAAAGAATAATTAAGGAAAGTCTGTGGTGCATGCCAAAATAATTATATTGTAAAATACAGTTGATTTTAGAAGATAAAGGCTTTAAATTGACTATTTAAGAGTAGATACCATGCTCCTAACTTCACCTATTATAATGTGAACACGAAGGGCTACAATCTGAAAAAGTCAGCATTTTAAAGATTCCTCAGCGATGCTCCATCTCTGAAATCCCAGCTCAGTGCCTGGCACTATGAGACATGGTCATGTTTATCCACCCCTGCACTGTTGGAGAATGTAGAGGTTCTTGTCAGACTTGCAAGGAAGGAAAGGGAGTATCAGCACTCAGAGAAACCCAGGAACAGCAACAAAGTAGGAGGCAGCAGTGAGAGACTGGGACATCCTGACAGGAACCTCTGTTCTCAACAGTGCAAGGGTGGAAATGACTTCCCTTCTTGCCCACACACTTTGTGTCTCTGCAATCCAGAGCCCAGCGTTTCCTTTTTTGGGATCTCATTTCCATGTTCCTGGTAAAAGAGCCTTAGAGAAGCAAGGGCTCTCATTTCCTTTGCCAGCATGCTCTGTGCACAGCAGTTGTCCCATTAAGTATCTTTGCCTCTGCATGAAGAGGTGGACCCAATGCTAGTTCGCTGGGTATTGCTCAAAGAATTCAACCCCGAAAGAGCTCCCTTGCCTTACCTGTAAAGTGTGAACACTGATAACATCCATACTTCTTCCTCACAAGGGTATAGTACAAATTACATGAGGTGATAAACATGAAAGAATCCTTTTACCCCAAATCATGCACACAAAAGCCTTCCTTAAACCGTTATGTATTCCTCAGCTCTACTGAGTGCACGGTGTTGTATTGTGTACACAGCAAGTGGCCAACCAAGCACAGTATCTGATTAAAGTGAAGGAAATTCAGTCCTCTTTAAAGTGTGGTGCTCTTCATAGCTGCTCTTCTTCACTAGACATCAAAGCAACATATCCGACTGTCCATGCGTGGTTGAGAGCTGAGGATTATGCCACTGACGACAACTGAGTGTTAATAGAGCTCCGATCTAAGTGCTAAGTATGCTAAATGCCTGGGGCATTGAACCTTCTTTCTGTGTTCTTCCCATTTTCCAGTGACTTGGGTCAGGGGCACACTGACCTTACTGAGCAGCACGGCTCTCCGTGTTAATCGTTGTACATTATTTAGAGCCAGAATCTGTCTCCTTACTGGAACTCATTAGTTGTCGTTAATTATTCACAGTTACCCCACAAGTAATTTCATTACTTAGAAATGTGACCATTTTCTTTTCTGAGAATGATTTCCAAAATCCTCAATAATTTGGTAAGTAATCATGTATAAAGGGATTTTTTTTAATCACATTTTTTGACATATGGCTAAATCTGATAGACATAAAATTAGAGGGAAAAATTGAGTTTAACAAGCACAAAGAAAGAAATTAGATAACAGCTTGTATGAGTGTGTGTGTGTGTGTGTGTGTGTGTATGATTTTTTAAAAAACTACAAAATTGTACATGAATCCAAAGCAGTAGTCATTAGGAGAACCATTTTTCCTTTTAACGACTCTTTTATTTAAAAGGCTTGTTCTCATCTTGCTTTTAGTACAATGCTCACATTTTCACAAAAGACTCATAGACTACACAAAAGACTGCATAGGAAAAAAAGCCTATTATTGTATTCAGGAGTGAAAAGTCATACTCAAAGCTTAGGCAAATTGATTAGTATATCAAACAGACGTCTTAAAGAAGGACTTCAGATGTTGCATTTCATGGCAATCATTATGACAGGGTTTCTATTGGTACTCGCCCTAAGATTGTCACCAGTTCAGCCAGACTGACACACACAATGGACGAAGCAGAAAGCAGAAGGCGGGAAGCCATGTGCCATCTAAGCTTAGACAATCATTTAGGCAGATTTAAAGTTTTCATTTCTCACTTCGTAACTACTCAGAAATAAAACTAAGATAGACATTCTAATGAACTTGGTACCAGGAATTGTGCCAAGAATTATGTATCTATCTTAATAATAACTTTGTGGGATGGTTTTATTTTCTTTCTTTTTTTGTTGTTTTGTGTTTTTGACACAAGGTCTCATGTAGTCCCAGCTCTCTTGGAACTCACTGAGCTGACTGGAAACTCCTACAACCAAATACTAAGATTAAAGGCATGGGCTACCTGCTACCTTTGTTTGTTTTGTTTGCATTTCATAAGTAAGGAGACAGAAGCTTTGAGATTGAAGAACCTCATATGGATCCCAAGCAAGACATGAATCAAATGCTAACTAGAATGTCCATCTCTGTCTACCACAGTGCACACGGACAGTTAAATGAACTGACCATTCAGTATAAGATGGGCCATGTCTCACCAGATCATAAATAGGAAGTCTATATTTTAATTCCTACAAGTTGTGGCAGAGAACTTCAGACCCAGGACCAATCCTGAACTCAGCAGCTAAAATATTTAAGGTTCTGGCTTAAGAAGCACCCTTATAGCCAAACTTTCATCTTCTTGAAAGCAAATTTCCACCTCAAACTTCAGTTCTTCTGGATAGCCCCCTATCACCATTCCCTATTCTTGGGTTGAAATATTTCCCCAAGATCTCAGTGTTGGTCAAACCCAGGGCTCCTTGCTGCCCTTTAATATAGGCTTTACAAGGTGCCCCCTCCTCTAATGCAACAGCTCTCATTTGATGCCCAACAACTTTCTTCTACCTGTCTCTACTTAAGTATCTGGCTTTTAGACTGTTATAATTCCTTAAATAGCCAGGCATTCCTAAGTCATACCATGTTAAGTAGGCATAGAATAAGAACTTGTCTTATTGCTAATAATATATCTATTCAATTTAATATACCTGTTAAGCTATTCTCCCCTTCAACCACTATAAATTTTATGCATTGGTCTTATGAGAGATGAATTAGTATATTGCACATATTTGTTGATTTTACTGTCAGTCTTTAGTACAGTGGTTTTTCAACCTGTGGGTCAACCACGGGGGTTGAATGACTCTTTCACAAGGGTTGCCTAAAACCAAGGGAAAGCACTGAGTTTTTACATTATGATTTATAACAGCAACAAAATTACTGTTATGAAGTAGCAAAAAAAATTTATGGTTGAGAGTCACCACAACATGAAGAACTGTATTAAAGGATCACAGCATTAGGAAGGTTGAGAACTGTAGCTTTACTAGGACTGTCTTCTAAACTGCCAAAGATAAATGTATCGATTTGTTTATTTTTTGTTTCACTTTTAAGAATTAATCCTCAAATATAATCTCTGTATAACTCCAATACATAAATTAATTTTAGCTATTTTTTTTGCTTACATTAAAGTGTTTTCTTTTGTTGTTTTGCCTTTTGAGAAAATACTGGTAAAGAAGTGATGGGTATTGATAGACTTCATGTGCAACCTACTGTGTGCTCACTAAGCAATACAAGATGCTACTCGGACTATTCAGGACATGATTTGAAGATAAACTAGCATCTAAGAATAAATATATTAGATATGGAGAAATTGCATTGGGATGCAAATGTTTAATACATCTCTTAGCCTTATTTTGCAGTTTATTCAGCTTCCAGAAAAATGTACATGCATACTGAGTTCTGTCTTAAGAAACAATCTTCTCTCTCATAGAAAATTCCTTGGTTATTTTAAACTTAGCAATATTCTGTAAAACCTGGGGAATTTACATCGAGTGTGAAAATATCTGGTCTAAAATCAGCTTGTGACATATGTAAGCTGTCTAATTATTTTTCAAACCCTTCCTTCCCACGACCATGCTTTTGTTTCTACCACCTGTGGTGAAAGCAGGTGAACTTATGTTGAAAACCACTAATGGCTGTGACTGTGTGTATGAGAGCCATTCATGAGCTGACGAGAGGAAAAAAAATTATTAGCTGCAGATTAACATACCAGGCATGTGATATAAAAACTCACATTTTTAAATGTCTGATAAGGTAGGCAATAGGTACATCTACTCCAGTATTCTGATGACTAATATTTAAAATAAACTCTATATTATAAAGCATAAATACCACCCATGAAACTGTAAAAATGGAATTTTTCAGTTACCTATTAATAAACATGCAGAGATCATGCACAGCCTCTCAGAAAAATGACGAGTACATTTTCCATCATTGAAAAGTAATAAGAGATACCAAAACCCATAAGGACGGATGCCTATCAGTGGTTCACAAATCAGTTGTTTGTTGTGCTCTCTTGTACATCTAGACTTCTAAAATTCACACAACATAACTGTACTTGAACATACCTGTTTTCTCCTTCTTAGAAAATTCTGCAACAAATATTCGTTCAAAATCCCTGAATTTTAAATGTATTTATTGAGCAACAGGTAATAAACTTCTAAATTAAGAGTTGTCTCCCTTTTTATAAATATGAAATCAAGGACATAGTATGTAACTTTACCCAAGAGAATACATTCGAGGTGCAGACTTTCCTCACAGACTCTCCTGAGTTGGAAAGTGGCTTTGCCACATTAGTTTTCTATGCCTCCAAACTGTGTGGCCACACCTGCCATCCTTGATCCTAAATTTCTGAGCACACAGCTCCTGCTAAGAGCCAAGCAAGCCTTTCTGTCTGGATCTGGGTTGCAAATGTCTGGCCATGTTACTTCTCACCCAGGGCCAGATGGCTGAGTCTCCCCCACATTATGTCCTTGCTGGCTTGACACCTGATGACTCAGTGACATTGAGTAGGACTCTCTGCCACATAGTAGGGACTTAATAAGTATTCATTCAATGAGAGAATCTGAAAACTCTACTACCTAGAGGAGACAGGGGAATTAAAACTAAATGCTAACCCACCTCTGTTTGCCGTTCTCTGAAACTCAAACTAATCCTCACAGTGTCTGTGAGGCACTAACATGAAGAACGCTGTTTCTTGTGTAATCTTGTCTTCCCATTCTGTTTTATAGCCTCAGTTTCACTGGAGCACAGTAAGAGTCTCAGGCACTGCTAGAATGGGAGTTGGAGGGGTTGTGTATTTGATAGGAGGCAACACAAGATTTTTAGAAAGAAGGAATGAGCTTGAGCCAAAGAAAGGCGAAGAAGCTATCTGGAAGTATAAGAATTACAATGTTCTACCAAACACAGCTTACTAGAGGCAAATTTGGCGATGAGAATAAACAAGAACTTAAAAATAAGATATTATTGATATTATTATTATTGTTATTATTATTATTAAAACAGAAGTAAGAACCATGTCTTACATATTTGCCTTCTTAGTCCTAGAACCCAACTTGATTCTGACATTTGGTGTTTACTCTTTAAGTGTTCATTAAAAGACTACCATGCAACTAATATAAGATAGTGGAGTTTTCAACATCGGAATTAGTGAAGAAGCAAAACAACTTTTACAGAAAACAGATAATAAGACAAAGAATACAAATACACATATGCACTCTATCTGGGAAACTAATAAGTGCATGTTCCTTAACACCTGCCTTTCTCTAATATGACTCTGCTGAAGCTAAGAAAGTGACTATTAATAAACAGTTAATGTGCTCAATGGGTAAAGGCACCTGTCACTAAATATTAATATTAATATTAATAGTTCTTACACATAAGTGACTCACAAGTGACAGTTATCACTGAGTCCAGTGCATCCAAAGCATTTTTACAATGTAACACATAGGGAAAAGCTAGCAATGTCAATACGCTACTGGTATTAAGACAAAAAGTCAAAGCTGAAAATGGCTGAAGTCTGTGTACCTTCACCTAGAAGTTCAGATGCTCCAGTTGTGCCAAGGGCAAAAGTCATCCTCAGAAGAGGTAGGATGCCCTGGTGTATAATTAGCTGGGATCTGGTGAGGGAGTTCGAACTACGAGACAGACCTTTATAACCACAAAAGTCAAAATATATTCCTAAGTGGAAAAGAAATGACTTTGCATTTGCCTGCTGCTGCGGATTGGCAAACATTTTAAATCCTTGTACAGATTTGGGGTGACTTTTACTAAGTGCTTAGGGTTTCACATTCTGATTTGGCAATTTCCTCTGCTTCATGCTGTGAAAGCACTTTCTCTTATAAACAATAACCCACCTTGTGGTCTTTATAGTCTTATTTAAACACCCTTCTGTGTTTAGTATGTTTAAAAGTTTTATTATGCAACTTTAAATTGGGCACTAGAAAGATCAATAATAGGTATTTCCATCAGTCAGCTTCAAAAGATCATTAAAATTTGGGCTATAGTGATGGATCAGTGAGTAATGGGCAAACCTGAAGATTTGAATTCATATTGCTGGAACCCACTTAGCTGCTGGTTGGGTGAGGTGGCCCATCACAGTAATTTCAGCACTCAGAAGGCAGAGATGACAGTACCAAGAATAAGGTGGATAGCTAGACCAGCTGAGTGGATCAAACTCTGGGTTCACCTGAGAGAGGCTGCTGTCTTGATGTAGAAGATGTAAAACAATTGAAGGAGACTTTCAACATATCACCATCAACCTAGAGCTTCCATCCCCATGTAAACACACACACACACACACACACACACACACACACACACACACACACACTTGCACCTGAAAATATGTAAACATGAATACACAGGCACATATACACCACACACAAACACAGACAAAATAAAATTAGATATGCTCTACAAAACTCTTCACAGCACCATGTAGAATTAAGTGATAACATTTGCCAGAGGTAAGCATCTCTACATGAAAGAAAAGGCATCTTCTCTCCAAATTTCACAGAGAAGGAGTAGACATTGTTACAGAAGAAGGAGCATTGAATAACGGAAGAGAAGCCATGTTACACAAAGTTAAAGACATACACAAAATCTTTGTGGATTACTGAGTAAGGTTAGCAACATCATGGAGTGTAATCTCAGACTGTAGATGGATGGCATACATAATGACACCTGAATGTGTCCTGGTTTTCCTGGGGGGTGGGGAGGCTGCTCCCTTCTTGCGCGGGTAAATGCCATTTCTGAGAGATCACAGTTACAATCCCATGATGGTAGCAACACAGCTTATCTACACCAGTGTTCCAGACCAGGGCACTCAGAGTTGAACTGAATGACCAATTCCCATCTACTCTCTTAAGATCCCCAGGCAAACAAAACAAGGACCACATAGGCTAGGCTCCTGACCATACTGTGATAAACTCTCTTTTACACTTCTATCTCAGCTGGCTTATCACTCAAAAACATAGCGACCTTGTTACCAGGAAGGCATTCAGTTTGCCATAGTATGGCCAGGAACCAATCCTGTGTGGCCTTGTACATGAGTTGATAATACAGGCCAGAACTTGTGATAAAAGAAGGATTGAAAAAAAAACTATAAAAGTATAAAATTAAATTCACATACTATTTTTTAAAATTCTAGTTCCTGTATATAACATTCCTTAATGTTGCTTATCATATTTTATCTAAGATGACAAAATGTTTCCAACTAAATGTGAGCTTAACTTGTCACATGCTATATTTCAAAATTGTCTGTAGGTGCTACTGAGATGGCTCAGTGGGTAAAGGCATTTCCTGCCAAGCCCCGATGGCCTGAGTTCAATCTCCAGGATCCACATGGTGGAAGGACAGATTTGACTCTTGCAAATATATATTCAGTTAATTGAAACTTGCAGCTGAATAGCCTTCTCTGTGGGTTCTCATAAGTGACATCATACAGTGTTATTAGAACTGCAGTTCAGCCTTGTGTGGAGAAAATGGGCGTCTGTGGGTTGACCTGTGCACATAACCAGCATCTATAAGGAGGTGCCAAGGCACCAACATTGATTATTGATTCCAATGTTTGCAGTTGGAGCGAACTCATTTTTAACACTTTCAGAGTGCTTCCTGATGAACACAATGAGTTACCTTGGGGCTTAAATTAATGATATCATCTAAGAATGAAACCTTTTGAAAGCAACCACTGATGACAAAATTAGTCCTCAAAATAAGTAACCCACCTCAACAAAGTTGCAGCCTGTATCTGTTTGGAGACCCCAACTCCAAGCCAGATAATCAGTTTCCAAGGCCAGGAAAATATGTCAGAATACAAAAGAAAGCTCTAGGTAAATGTATTATGTAACCTGCCTGCCAGGGTGAAGTTAGTAACACACAAGCATGTAACAAGTCTTGAGAAAAGGGCACTATACAGCAAGAAGCTGTCGGTTTTTACATAGCAGTATCAGGGCAAAGAAATACTGGATCTAGAAGACAAATATATCTGGATAGTTGACTCCAGATATTCCCTTCAGAATGCTTACTATATATGCTTAATGGTCAGCTAGACTGTGGGCCTGTTCCAACAATTCCATGTTCTAGGTAGGACAAAGGAAAAATAACAGAATAAGCATTGTATCAAATGATGGTTAACACTACTGAATAAAATTGAGAAAAGATGATCAGCAAGGAGAAAGAAATGTTAAGTAGATTCTTCAGAAAAGATGTAATGAAGAAGACTAGACGCAAATTTGCTTATGTGGAGAGAGATAGGTAATGCAGCTCTCACTGGAAGATGAGAAGAGAAGGGGGGTGAGAGGAGAGGAGGGGAAAGGAGGGAAAGAGAGGAGAGAAGAAGAGAGTAAAAATGAAGAGAGTGGAGAGTCCGATGTTGCGCAACCACTTATCCCTGACTAGCTTACAAATAAATGAGAGTCAAACTATGGTTATTTTATTTGGCTTTGACAATTACTGAGAGGGCAGTAACCCCTAATCCACTGTTCTAACTCCAGGCCTGGCTACTTCCTCAGCCGTGTACCCTAGATACTTGCTGTTTCTCCTGTCCCAGTGCTCCTGGTCTATCTCCTTTCATGATGGCTTCCTCACTCCCCTCTTCTTCTTGTTCCTCCAACCAGGTCACTCCAAATACACCTATCCCTAATCCCTCCAGTAATTAGCAATAGTCAATTTCATTTAACCAATAGTTTTAAGTCAAGGAACAAGGTTTGCACAACAAAAGCTTGTAAACAAGGTAAGTCGCTCATAGGCCTAGACCCTCAGGGTACAGAATTAAGCATTATAGTACGCAGCAACAAACCAAACCTCAACAGAAAGCACATCACTGCCTGGTTCAAGAGTGGGATTGGACTAGGAAAAGCTGAGGCTAGCCTACATTGTGGGGAAAGAGACATCCAGAATGTGATAGGAATAGGAAGCACTGAGGCTAGCCTGAATGGGGTGTATGGGCTGTCTTAAAGAATGTGACTCTTAGTCCAGGACAGTCATTGAGTGAGAGCCTGGCATTGATATGGTCTGACTCACATTCTAGCAGTTTTGTTTAACTCTTCTATCAATACTAAAATGGGCAGGAGACTGTGCAGGGTACAAGGGAGTTAGGAAGCTGCAGCAATCCCCACCTATGATAATGTTGGCAAGACCAGCACACAGGCACTGCAAGCGGGGGCAAGATGCAAGGCAATTTGGACAGAGAAACTGATTTCCTAAGGGACTAAGTCATATGAAAGAGAAGGTTAGAAGTCAAGGGTGACTACAGATATTTATCATGATCTGCTAGCAAAGCAGAAATACATGTAAACTGGAATGTTGCATGTTGGGACAGTGTATATGTGTGAATGACAGAATTTATAGATTTTTATGTGGTTGAGGCGAACAAACCTTTTGAAATGTTTATTTCCTTGGGCATTGATTCCATGAGCACTAGGACTGCTTTGAATTGTTGATAATATCTACATGGTACCATTACAGAGATTATATTTTTTTATGCCCAGCATAATAAATGAATGTGATTTTAATTACTACAGCTTTCTCTTCTGTCAACATTCAATGAATAGGGAAAATTCTCGTTTAATCATAAAAATAAATCCAAACATACTCTCTCACTGTAAATAAGGGAAAAACTGGAGAACTAGATGAAAACCTGCCTAAGGGGTACCCATCTGTGAACCCACAGAAAGGAAAAGGCAGAACGCCTTCAGTGTGGAACCACATTGCACTCAGTGGCAGAAGAAGCCTGAGTTGAACACAGCGACACACTAAGCTGCAGCACCGAAGGTCAGGCTTCATGCAGACTGGGGAGGCAAGATGCTAAGAAACAGAGACACAGGGGCAGGAAACGATGTAGAAGAGCTCGGGAAAAGCACACGGTAGATTCATAGAGTCCTTTGAATTCAGAGATTTCCGTGTGTGTGTGGTGGAACATCATAGCTTAAGGCCAGAATAACCAAGTGTATAAAAGCTAACAGCTCCTAGAGACTCCATAGCTGGCAAGTGTGTGGGTTCTAACATAAAGGTGCAGAACCTTTATTGGCTGCTCAGAGCAGTCAGGACAAGACTAGTTCCGTTTGGCTAATGTGCCTCCAGAACCAGGGCTTAAATGTTGGTGAAAATCCTTGGAAGCATCAGAATGATCTGTGAATAATGTATCATAGGTAACAACTGGAAGAAAGGCAAGGAAGAGGAGAGAAACAAAGTCAGTGCAAAATGAGACGCACGGTGTCTGTAAGTGGCTTTAAAAAATACTACAAGAAAGAGGAACTGAAAGCTGAGTCTTATCCATGCGCATCATGAACCAATGAATAAAGCCACCTCTGACCCAACAGAAGGGCAGAGACAAGCAGGCCATGCCACAAAAGCAGATACAGTAACACCTAAGACCTTGAGAGCATCTCTAACAGCCTAGGGTTCTCATTTGAACCAGAAAGCTCAGCAAACAATCTGAATGACTGTGTTACTCATTTCCCAAGGGTGACAAATGACCAGCTTCATGTCAGACAAATAAGAGGTTGGCTCATTAGACACAGCAGATGTCATGGAGTGTAACTGACTAACTTTCTACCCTTTAATTCTAAGTCTGCCCTAGAACGGGCTCTCGAAAAATAAAGGTTATTACTAAAGAGCTAATGATGAGGAATATTAAATATTCTTAAATACTCAAAACAAAACATGCACAAAAAGAAGACACAGATGGGAAAATATAAAAACAGAAGGATGGTAGATTTAAACCAAATATTCCAATAATTGCTTTAAATAGAATTTTAACCTGCCAACCTGAAAATAGAGATTATTAAATTTGACCTTAGGGCAAGACCCAACTACATAAGTCTTACCCACCCCTCCCCCAGTATAAAAGATGAAGCCACAGGTGAATTTGGGGGAAAATGGTTGGGAAAGATGAACCCTAAAAGCTGGAATCATATAGTACTTCTGATACAACATTGTCATACCAGGACTCCAAACAAAAACTGGATCAAAACAAAAAGAAACATACTGTGATGAGGAGTCAGCTGGTCAAGGGGCCTTAGGGACTGTCACATAAATGCACCTAACTACAGGAGGCAAATCCTAGCAGAACTGAAAGAGAAATAATTCTGAAATTTTAATTAAAAGATTTATATTCTCAAGTATTGAAAGAATAATCAGACAGACTAGCTGCAAAAACAAAAATTCTTGAACTTTATCAGAAAATATACAGAACTGTCATTTGTGAAATGTAAACCATATGATAACAGCATGTAGATTTTCCTCTGGGTATCTGTGAAGGATAGCGAGGTAGGTATGTTGCAGGCCATAAAACAAGTAATTCCTTGAGAAGCATTATAGTGGTTCAGAAGATGTTGTATGACTATAGTGAGGGAAAAAAATCATTAGAAAAGAAAATTATGTGGAAATCCTCATGTAAATATAGAGTAAGGAGATTACTTTATAATAATGAAATAAGACAGATATAATAAAGATAAGACAATACAGGGGGGTGACAAGTAGTCAAAGCAGTATTTATATTAGGAGACATGCAGTTAAGTGATACAATGAAAGCTAACATAGAGAAATGACCCAGGAGTCAATATGCTAAGAGTTTACTCAAGACTGTTGGAGTTGGAGATTTAGCTCAGTGGTAGAGCGCTTTCCTAGCAAGCACAAGGCCCTGGGTTCGGTCCCCAGCTCTGAAAAAAAAAAAGAAAAGAAAAAAAAAAGACTGTTGGAAAATTAAAGTAAATCCAAAGTCGCTTTAAGCATCTACAGATTAAAAATGGAAACTAATGACGTAGAAAACAAGGAGCAGAGAGTGGAAATAAATTCTGTTTTGTAAACATTAGTACAATTTACTTTTAATAAACTTTACTGAATAAAATTGAGTGACACCCTCCAGTGTCCATGACCATTTGGAGCAATTGAAACGCAGACCCTGCTAGCAAGCAACCAAGTGGTTTGGAAAACCGGTAGGCGATTTCAGGAAATTTCACTCCTGTGCATCTACCAAAGGTGTCTGCTACCAGTTCAAACCCAATCGCTTCAGAGACCACCAAAGGGGTGGGGCTTTGTAAGGGAGGGGTCTGGAGAGTTAGTCCAATAAAAGAGGTTTCCCTCTCTTTTCTGGAGCTGGCATTTCCCTCACATAAGCCTCATACAATGCACACAGGTTGTGTGAACCTTTTCTAGACTGCTTTTGTATTACACAGTGGTCAAAAACATAAAGCACCTTCCTCTGGAACTTTTCCCGAGGACAGCTTTGTGGTACAGTCACACGGTCAGGGAGTCTCTACGAACAGCTTGCTCCAGGGACCACAGATTGGCCTCCCCACAAGTGCCACCTGCTAAGCACATTTTGCTATGCATTTTCTGGCCAAAGAGAAGTGCCAGTAGAAGGACTTCCACTCAACCAGCTTCCCTCAGCAGCTCTTTGGGCTGCTTCAAAGTCAGTGGAGTGCCCTTTACTCTCGGCTTGCCTGAGACCCCTAGAACAACACTTCCTTAGGTTTAACTAATCACTTTCACTTGGCAACCCAGACAGTAATTTCCCAATTGTGTGCCTAACAAAGTACCTCCCCTGGCCCTCCTGAGGAAATATTTAGCCACTGCCCCCACTGTCTTCTAGCCCTCCTGAAGGTAGATTGCTAGTAGAGAACTGTGGATGAGGGTCTTCATGAACACTCAACTACCACGTAGTGAGTCCTTCCATGCCATCTCATATGAGCCTGAAATATTATCCCAGAGGGGGAAATAGACTCATCCTTGGGGCTTTTGAAAGTCTACTATTTATTCCTTACAGTTTAACCTCTCAATAGTCATTTCAGTTATAATGCCAGCTTCTGGGCATATGATGCCTCATTGCCTAGGACATGAACATGTTACCTTCCCCCATACACACACACACACACACACACACACACACACACACACACACACACGCGCGCTACAAAATTAGAAATAAAAAAATCTTTCAAAAAGGAACAAATAAATAATTTGCAGCATATTAGTATAATAAAATATGAGCGATATAGTGAATGGGCTATTCATGATACAACAGGGATAAGTCTCACATTTTGAACAAGAGAAAACAGCCATTTGAGAGTATATGACTGCGTTTATGTGAAGTTGAGTTGCAGATAGAGTCATAACAGTGAACAGGCATTGGCACAAGAGTCTTGTTGGATAATAAAGTTCTGCGTATTGTGGCTGATATTTCATGTTACATACATTGGATAAGATTTAACAAGCTATGCACTTAAAATCGAGTCAATTTTATCACTTACGAACTGTCCATTAGAGGACGCCAGTGCTGTTTGATGACCTTGTACTGCAGAACTCATTTGGAGCTTCTCGAGTCTCCAGACATTGTAAGATAATGCTTTGATGCTAAAAGATGTACCAAAGAGCTGCCAACTGCTACAGTTTGCTGTGACACTGTCTGCTTCCAAGTTGTCTATGTCCTGAATCACGGGTAATGTTGACAATACAGGCTGTAAGTGGTAGAGTTGTCACTCACTGGTAGACTATAGAGAAGTGTGGACAATTGTGTCAACACTCACTAGAGATCTGAAGGTCAGAGATCTGTAATCTGTCTATAATAAATCAACCAACATGTATAACAGGTGACCCATTCTGAGTTCCATTTTCCCCTAGACAAAGACATGACGTCGAGGAGCTCAGCATTTGGATTCATACCATTGGACTGGATCTTGGATTTACTTTCAAATGTGCAATGTCCAGGTAACTTAACCTCTGTCTCAGTGACTAAAGACATACCCTAGAGAAAGCAACAGTACTTTTCTCATGGTGGAATTCAGAAATAAACCTGTTAAAGGGACTTACAAAACAGATGGTGTAGAGCGAGATCTCCGTACATTACATCTCGTTGATATTATTATTCTCCATACCGTGTGGCAAATGCTACCAGGTCTTAGAAATGTGGTCACAAGAAGAACCACAGGGTTGTGACAGGTATCACAAAACTATGAAGTCCACAACAGGAATGTTCTCAATGACTTACTGACATACCATCATTACATTGATGTACTTTTCTCCATTGAATGGATATGAGGACAGAGTTATTTACTATATACAAGGGCTGTGTTTCTATCCATGTAGCTCTGTGTAAAAAATCATTATGAATTAACTTGTTTTTATAGGATTAGTTGATAAAGCTAAGGACATCTTAATAACACAAATTTCTAAATTAAAAAGATTTCATGTGTGTCTGGTGACTGAAGCAGAAAACACCAGAACTTTATAACTGTCAGTGAAACACATTAACAAGTGCCATATAACAATGACTAGAATTCTAGAACTTCCAGAGATACCTGCTGTCATGCCCTAAAGTCACAGACTGAGATATAGATAATACTCAAACTAGAAAGTGTTTTCTTTTTTAAAAAATGTATTTATTATATATAAGTACACTGTAGCTATCTTCAGATACACCTTAAGAGGACATCTGATCTCATTACAGATGGTTACGAGCCACCATGTGGTTGCTGGGATTTGAACTCAGGACCTGTGGAAGAGAAGTTAGTGCTTTTAACCACTGAGCCATCTCTCCAGTCCTAGAATGTGTCTTCTTTCTTGATTTGTTCATAATGATACCCTTAGAACCTTATATTCACAAGCTTTCCAAAGTTAGTTAAATTCAAAGTTCGTCATCATGGAATTTATTTCCTCTACAATGTGTTCCAAATTACCTCCTGTCTACAGCATGGTTTTTCATAACTTCTCCATACCACGACCAAATTAAACTATTTCTTTGCCTTTAGATATATTTTAACTTTTGAAATTTATGTTTATTTTTGTTCCTATCTGAAATTTCATACTCTTAACCCATGTTTCCTTGCTGGTATATAATTTATCCAATACTTAGTCCAGTCTACTGAAGCTTGTAGGTCTCCAAGGACAGAATTCATGGAGTGAAGCCATTCCCTGCTCTCTCCGTGTTTTCCCACTGCCTGAACTAAATGGGAAGACTCATTTACAGAGACTTTAAAGCGCTAAAGACCCACCCAGGTTGGATGTTTTCCACATAAAATGAGTTGGCAGACCTACCCTATGCTATCATTGAACTGAGCAAGATGAGGGATGAACTGAATTTTCAAGGACATGAAAATATAGGGACTAAGACCTTGTCTGGAAAAAAAAGATTTCAAAAGATGAAAGCCCATTTGAGGTACCTAAGCCAGCAGGCTTAGAGAAAGGAGCTGCAGAGTGCTTTGAAGAAAAAGATGGGACCCACTTCTCCATCCTCATGGAAAGGCCTGGAGATAACCTGGAGGGATCTCGTGCTTTCCTGTAATAAGATGTACTCAAGAAAAATGTGGCCGAAGGAGTTCTTGGACCTAAAGAGTTCAAAGGTAATATCAACTACTACTCAAAGAAGAACATCTAAGCATTTATGTGGACACCAATCTGTATTGACAAAGAACACCAGGATCAGTCAGTACCAGCATACCCTGCTATGATGAAAAGACTGTCCACCATCTAGGACATTACATTACATATTTCTGCTTTCCTTCCCCATTCAGCTCACCATCCCCAAACTAAAGAACCTTAATTAGTGTCTTAGAGTCAGACTGTGCTCAACCTCAACCACCCACATTAAAGTCAGGGCTACGGCTGTTCCTTGCACTTTTTTGGGGGTGGGGAGCACTTTGAATTACATAGGAAACTAGAGTTTCAAGCTGGTTTAAACTGCGTTTTAACAGCAAAAATCATGACTAGGAAGCTACAGAATGAAGCCCAAGTATTGTTAAAGGATACTAAAGAGTAACTCAGGGACAGAGTCTAAAACTTAAATTGGAAACGCATAGGCATATGTTTAATGAGTGTATATCCCTCGGCGAATCTCTTACAATTGCTTAGGCCAGTATCAGTAAGTCTACTCTAAAGGCTGGCTTCCGAGCTGCCACAGTTGTTAGCTTAGATGCTGAAGTATCACAGAGAGAAAGAAAGGTTTTGGCACTGCTGATTAAAAACGTGTGGTTGTATCACAGAAAGCCCAAAACAGAAGTGGAAGGCGAAGGTGTGCCTACCTAGTGGAGCAAACCTCTCCACTATCATTGCGACGTTCAGCAGTGTGGCCATTTGTGTCTACAGTTACCAATCTGTATGATCCCACCTCACAGAACTCTTTCTTAGCAGTCCTGCTTTAGAAATCATCTATATATCAGAATTCCTCCATAATTCTGGAATTAGGAAGCAAGCAAACAAACAAACAAAACCAAAAAAAAAAAAAAACAAAACCCAGCTCATATAATTGTCAGGCATAGAGAGAAAACATTAAAGATCAAAGAGCGAGCCACAAATTCATTGTTGTTTTGTTTTGGTTATTTCAAATTTTAAATCCAACACCAAATGAGTTGTCAGCTAACTTAGTTGTAATGAATACGGCAGCCTTCCTAGAAAGCCTCCATTTGTCTACAGAAACACAATTGTCTCTGGGAGTCCAGCTCTGAGAACTCGATTCTGGGTAATGTTATCAAAGTGCTCACATGTTTGCTACTTTTATTCCCCTTCCAACAAGGATTTGTGCTTGGATGGTCTGGTTAAATTACAGCCTAGCTGAAACCAAAGAAAACATTTTCTTTCTCAATTTTGTTATCCCCTACAGCACCCAGAACATCATTAATGGTCAATAAATGCTCTTATTCTGTAGAACGGTTTTACTGTCTTGCCCACAAGGCCTCGGTCTGTTTAAAAAATATTTTTTATAAGCACCAGACATCAGGCACTTGAGATGAACCAAGTATTATGATTATATATTGAAGACAGGTAGATACGAAATGTTAGAGATAAATAGTTCCCCTTAGGCCAAATACAAAGAAGAAAGAAACTCAAGGTCCTCAAACTTTAAAAGCAAAAATATAAGGCATCCACTCATATACATTCTTCTATGGTAACTTTGTTGCCAGGATTGTCTATAACTGTCTTAGTCCCACTTATGTCATATCCTCAAAAGAGACAAGTAATATTTAATCTCACCAAACAAGCATATGTACAGATATGCCAGTTTTGGAATAATTAAATTTAACCAAAAGGAAATTTCAAATTACAGCTTTATTTTTAAAAGTTGGAGGAATGATGTGTTTGGGGACACAGCTCCTTATTTGCAAATTTAAGAAAAGAGCAGAGAGACAGACAGACAGACAGAGAGAGAGAGAGAGAGAGAGAGAGAGACTCAGAGACCCAGAGAATTGCACATATATGGTTCCTCCAAAGAAGGAAAAGTTCAATTTCCCATACAAAAATAGGAGTCCCGAGAGATAGGTAAGGGACAGGTAAGGATCAAAGAGACAGCAGAACACATCTTTTGAAATATTTTCTGCAACCTTCCTAAGGGATACAATAAATAATGCTTCTTGCCTGTTGGAAGCTGGGCTTTCTCAACCTAATTCCTGCAGGCCATTATGCCTCAGAGTATAATTACTGCCTCACCTCTTCACTCCCCTCAGTCATTCCCAGTTCCTTCATTCAGTGGATATATCCTACAATTCTGTGTTTCTCCATTCTCATCTCTTCCTTTTGTCTTACATACACCTGGCATATCTGATCATCTCTTATTTGTCCCCGTTCAGACATCCATGCCTACACAAATGCCACTCACATTCTGAGAATGTCAATGGCATTTCTGAGAAATATATTTGGATATACTTCCTCGACTTGTACACTGCTCTCTGATAACACAACACAAGCGTTAGCCCTCTGCAGTCATGAATTTATTCTTATCTGTGTAGCTTTTGGCATAGACTCACTCTTTGTTTTTCTGTCCAGCAGACACATGCTGAACACATACCATACACTGGGCACCATCTCAAGTTTAGGATAGTGAGTCAGATGAAGCTCTTAGGACTTTAGAGAACTTAGCATATGGCATCACTTAACTCATACATGCTAAATTTTAAAATAGCCACTATGAGATTTGTTTAAATAGTCTCACTCACCAATGCATGTTGGTCCTTGAGCCTAGATTCACCTGGATTGCTTGCCCTTCAAAGCCTGCAATCCATCTCTTTCAAGGCTGAATTGACTGTTCCCATTCACAGTGATATCACTGAGAACTAATTTGAGAACCATGGTTTTTGCCATATACACTTGATCTTCTGGCTTTCTCCTTTCTGTTACTAACAATAGCATCCACCCATAACCCTGACTCTTTGCTGTTGCTGTGTTCATTCAGACACTGTACCCACTGAGATCCTGCCTTAGCGTCTTTGCACTGCACACAGACCTGCACCCTCCTTTCTGTCCCCTTTGTCCCCACAAATCTTTTGCTACACGAGATCTTTATCTTTCCCAGCTCAGTTCATTCTGGGGAAAGCTCCGGAGTTCACAGTCCTTTCCATTTTCCCTTTCTTCATAAATCCATGATGTCTCCTCGTATCTAAAGGGTAATATTTAGATCCTCCATTGATGCTGATCTAATTTCTAACTGTGATCCACCACCCTTTGGTCTGCACCTTACACTTCAGAGAAACCAGAAGACGCTCTATATCATCTTCTCAAGCACGGCCTCAGCCAAGCTTTCCTCCCACAGTTCAGTTCTTCTTTGCCTTGTTTCTTTGCCTTGTTTCCAACCTGTGTCCTTTTTCTCCACATTCCCCTACCTACATGGAAAAATCTCCTGTTCCAAAAGCAGCAGAGAATAAGGTAATTAATTATTATGTTGCAACTTAGTTTGCTCACGTTTCAGTAACATGTTCGTTTTGGGGTACCAATTAGACTTGAGATTGCTGAAAGACAGAACAAAACAGGTAATCATGGAGTGGCTCTTTTGTGTTCCCATGCAATCTTTTCATACCTGAACCAAAGTACTACATCACAGTTCTGCAACTATTTCTATGTTTATTTGCTATATTAAAGTAGTTTTTAATATTGAGTAGTCTTAAATAAAATCTCCCTGCAGTTATTCTGTGGTGCAAGATTCCCCTCTTACTTCTATACTGAGAGGAAGAATAAGGACTGGGGAATGGGTGGATCAGAGCTTAGGAGCACTGACTACTTTCCAGGAGACCCAGATTTGATTCCTAGCACCCGTATGGTGGCTCACAACTATCCAGTTCCAGGAAATGAATGCCCTCTTCTCTATATATATATGGTGTGCATAGATACATAGACAAAACATGCATACACATAAAATAAAGATTATTTTTTAAAGGGAAGACTGATTTTTATTTGCCTTGGTAGTAGATACTTTGAAGAAAAATATTGGTGTGCCTTTTACCATATTCCTTTGTTTTTATCAGTTCAGAGTATATAATGGTTATTAATAAATATTAGCTCCTTAATTGGTTAATTATTTACTAGGGAAGAAAACAGAAACCCACTCAAAATGCTTTTTTTCTAATATTCATTTTAAGGTTTTCTCTAATTTTAATTTATTGAATAATATTGCCAGTTAGTCTAAAGATGATTTTTCAAAGAAAAATAAACTCTAGAGATAATTTATACCAGAAATTAAACTTACTTGGTGGTGGCATAGACATCTATAAAATCTACTAAAGTCTATACCCTCTCCAAGTAAAACTATATTCTCATTCTCATAACATTTTATAGGTTATCTTCAACCCTTCAAGGCCTCCCTTAACATCACCCATGACTTCGAGTGAAGAACTCTGTAATCCTTCATTTCATAGATGGAGAAATCTTAGGCTCAAAGGTAGTAAATTGCTTGCCCAAGATGACGAGGTGTTTTATCCCGAATCCTGCTCTTTCTATTGTATTAAATGTGTACATGTCTGAAACATTAAGCTCAGTATACTTTACCATGGTGATATAATCAGTATTATTATATAATTCTATATCCTATCAGTGTCTTAGCAATTTCAAGAAGTCCCAAAGCTGTGTTACCTTTCATTTTGTGATTCCAAGAAGCCCAAGTGTGATTCAACATAGTGAAATCTCATCTGTTCTCTTTGAGAGCAGATATTTGATTCAAGTAGATATTGATTGCCTTTTATGTGGTAAGCTAGATGCTGAAAGTTCAGAGATGAAAAGTGCACATAGCTGACACAGAGTGAGCCACTTTAGATGTTCTTGGAGACAGAGAGTATCTCCCTGTGCCCAGCACTGGGCCTGCTAGCATATGAGCCCTCATCAGGTACTGCTGCATTAACACAACTGAAGAGGAGTTGAGCCATCTTTAAATAGCTTATATCTCTTAATAGAATTTCTTCATTGTCATTTCTGTTCCAAAGACTGAATCATTACTCTCCCATCTTTGGTTTTCTTTAGTATTGTTAATATTTAGCATAGATCACAACGGAATCATTACAAAGGTACAGACAGACACTGAAATGATTGGTGATTTTTTTTAATGCCTTAAAAAATGATCATCTTGGGATCCAAATTGATATAATTTTATATATAAACAGCACAAAGATATCTTTTTCCTCTTAGTCTTTTATTTTTGTTAACCAGTTACTATAAAGTGTGTGACACTGACATGGTTTGAATAGCAGAATTTGTCTTCCTTTGATTACAACTTTTTCATATTTCATATATATGCATATAGAAGATAAATGATAGCATTTTTTATATTAAATTAAAATTCTTACCATATTTATTAAGGAATAATATAGCCTATAGAACTATTCATTGACTGAGTTTTGAGGACAGAGTTGGATCCCTAAGTGCACCTATCAACGCATTAATCATCTTTTTGTTTTAATTTATACTCTACTTTCACACTACTTATTTCTTTTTTCCTATGTTCTTTCCATTAATTTTTTGAGGGTTTCAAATATGAGTGCTGTTTTGCATCATTTCCATTCTTTCTCCCACTTCTAATTTCTCCCAGGCCACACCATCCCTCTTAAATTCTTAATCTTTTCCACCATAATTATTACGTGAACACACACACACGCACACACGTGCATGCACGTGCATGCGCTACTGAATCTTAATGTTGCTTACATGTATATGTGTCTAGGGATGACTACTTGAGATTTCTATAATTTATCAGGGAGCTCATCCATGGACACATAATTCTCCTTTCAGCAACCATTAATTGCCTTCATGCAGGGGCGAGGTCTTGTGAGATTTCTTCTACTCCTCTCGCTATGTCATGTCAACTGGTGGTGTCATTGTGATTTTTGGTTAAACAACATTATTGTTATTTCATGGGTGCAGCATCCCTGTCATATCCAGAAGACTGTCTTACAACAGGCTATCTAGTCCTTTGGCTCTCACAATCTCCCTACTCTCTCTTCCCTTGAGCCTTGGGGATAGGTATTGTTACTTATCTTCTGCATTTTAAACAGTTATGGATCTCTGTAATAGTTTTGATCTGCTGCAAAAAAGGAAAAAGTTCTGTTTGTTGAGGAATGAGAGCTACATTTATCTGTGGGTATAAATGTAAGTGTTTGGAGTACAATTAGAAATTATATTGGTTTAGGAAAATAGCAATAGTAGGTTCTCCTCTGAGGTCTATGAGTCCGTAGGTCACAGAGAGTCAGCTAGGTTTAAACTAACAGGAATGAATTCCCTGCTGTAGGGCAGGCATTAAGTCCAATTAGACAAGAGGTGGTTATCACCAAAATACAAATGTATTGCATCACTGGTGATAACTTACTAGTCTGGTTGTTGTTGCTTGTAGAATTTATAGCTAGGTAAGAGAATTGATTGGTTTTTCTCTCTTGGCATTTTTCCTAGTGAATTATGATACTAGGGGAGTTAGTCACCTAGTAAGAGGCTTATAATTCAGTGGTGCTAGGTTAGTTCAATTCAGTCTCTCCAAGTCCTATGTCCACAGTGTGGACATAGAATCTTACCTTTAAAAATTGTGAGGCAACCGTGGGCCTGGCTTTATCATTTGAGGGGTCTCTTGGGCCCTCCTGACTAACTTGATTGGACATTTATCATGCCTGGCACTGGGAATTTTGTTAGAGAATCTGTAACTCTTGTAGAGAGTATTGACATGATAGAGCATAACTCCATTTACACCGTGTGTGTTGTGTGTGTGTGTGTGTGTGTGTGTGTGCAAGCCCACACATGCATATGAGTGTACACATACAGATATATGTGTCCTTAAATAAGCTTATAAAATAACATATTTCCCTATGATCTTTTCAAATATCCTTACTATTATTTGTCTCTCCTTCCTGTGTCTCTCTCTGTATTACTCTCCTTTCTTTCCCTTTTCTACTTAGATGTTACAGTTAGATTATTCCTTTCCCCTTTCATACTCCTGTGTTCTATACCCTTTCCTTAGTTCCTCCCCCTGCCCCAAGGTCCCTTTCCATTTTCCCAACTTCTGCAGTTATTTCAGGATTTATACTCAACTCTAAAGGTTCAGAGGTAGGCTCCATAAATAACAGAGAACAGCCTGAGTTCATAAGAGCTGTCCTTGTCCCTTGCCTGCTGCTTGCACCTGTCTGAGCAGCATAGTAGAGCTGACCCTGATAGAGGAGGCACAGTTGAGCTGCCCAGAAATTGAGGGCACAGGAGATCTTGCCCCACCGCTTGTCTGGTATGAAGTATGGGTGTTGCACCAATGTCCACATCCCCCCCCATCCCCAACCACTACCTGCAGTAGTCAGGAGAGCTGGTCAGGAAAGGTCATGAGTGGAAAAGCTATCCCAACTCTATCACTGGCTGTAGCACTCAGGAGAGGGGACTCTGGACCTTCCCTGGACAATACAGTGAAGATTACCCTGATGGCCAAGGCACAGGTGAGCCAGCCCTGAGGCTATGAGAGGAGAGCTCTGCCAGCCCCTCACAGGCTACAGCACTGAATGAGTGGGCTGCCAATCGTAACTGGGCAGCACAGTGAGCTGGCTTTGAAGGTGTGGGTGTAAATGAGCCAGCCCTAAGGCATGAGAGTAGAGCTAACCCTGCCTCCTGCTGATGGTGGCATTAGGTAGCCTCTGATTGCATCCATTCATCTGAAAATTTCATGATTTTATTTTCCTGTAGCTGAACAAAGTTCTAATGTATATGTATATGGTACGTTGATCATCCATTCATCATTTAACAGACATTTACTTTGTTTGCTATTCACAGCAGCTGAGCATGTATATCTGTAGTAGGATATTGAATCCCTTGGGCATAATATGCCAAGGAATAGGATTACCAGGTCACCTGATAGGTCTACTTTTATCTTTTTGAGAATGCTCCACTCTGAATCCCAGAGTGACTGCACATGCTTCCCGATACCCTCACCAACCTCTGGTTGATCTTAGCCACGTTGAGCAGGATAGCACGAGATCTCAAAGTAGTTTTAATTTGTATTTCCTAATTGCTAAGCATGTTGAATACTGTTAAAGATATATCTTAGCAGGGATGCTGAAATTTCCAGGAAAAAAACAGATGACTCCCTACAAGATAAAGGAACAGAGAAGGACTTTCTAAATAGGACTCTGATTCTGTTTGCTCAGGAATTAAAGTCAGCAACTGACAAATAGGACTTTATAAAGCTAAGATGCTCTGTACAGCCAAGAAAACAACTAATGGAATGATGAGGAAGCCCACAGAGTAAAGAGAAGTTTGTCAGCTGTACATAGGATAGGACTAATAGCCAGGATCTAAAAAAAAAAAAAACTAAAAATAAAAAAAATTAAAATAAACCACCCAGTTGATAAGGGCTATGGATCTGAACAGAAGGCTCTCAAAAGAAGACATAAAGGCACGAAAGCAGCTAAGAAATATCTTTAAAAGGGGTTTCGTTCTTTCTGTGTTTAAAATCATAGCAACTTGAACATCTGATAAAAAATCAAATCTTGGAAAATCTTCGAAGACTGGATGTAAATACCATAAAGATTTTACTTGGGCTGCTGCTGTAATTTCTAGTTTTTAAAGGACAAAGTGAACTTTTCTACCTTAATTTTAGCCCCAGTATTGCTAACCCTTGTGAGTAGCTTTCAGAAATACTATTTTCTTCAGAACAATCCTTTAAGTTCATCAAGCAACACAATGGGATTGTGCACAGCATCCACCACATCAATCAGCCCCCTCAGCATGCTTTCTGTTCCCTAGCCCCTCCCTGTTTCTTTCTGCAATTTTCATTTTTAAGCAACAATAATCCGAGACCTTATGTATCTATAAAAATGATTCACGTCAGAGGAACCTGTCCAGAGGGACTTGGGAACATTTTGCTGTCTTTCTTCAAAGCACAAAGAAAGCAAAGAAATGCAATTAAGTGAATGGCTGATATAAAACTGAGTACTGGAGTTGTATTGATCACCAGCAGTATCTGCTCTTACAATAAAGAAAAACACACATACATAAATACATGAATAAACACAGACATACAGAGATATAGACCACAGTACATATGAATATACATATATAAAAATATATATGGATGCAAGTACACATACACACACACACGTACAATCTATATATACCACAAATACAAATGCATATAAATACATTGTTAGATACACAACACACACCCAAATATACATTACAAGTACAAACACATAACACATAACATGCAAATATATCTAACAAATGCATATGAACATTCATACACACAAATACACATATTTATATTGGTCTAAAGGACAGACAAATCAATGAAATTAAAATGTAAACTGTTCTAACCCAAATTATTTCTACCTTGAAAGCATATATCTCTGCAGATTTTTATTTCTGCACAATCCCTAATGTCAACCAGAGGCAATTAAATATCCTGTCAGTATGGATTTTGATGAGCCAGAGCACACACACAAAACCAAAGAGTAAAAATGATACAATAGTCTGATACATTAGGTATGCTTCAAACAACATCATATTTCTTCAGGGCTGTCCAGTGCCTCATTCTCTTATTCCTGAAGCACATGTTATATTGAGAAAACATCTGTGTTCTTGTGAACCAGGTTTTAAAAATACTAACTTAGATACTATCCATTTGGATGTAATAAGCATTTTGTCTTTCAAATAAATGAGTGTCTTGGGTAGCATTTACCTGCATCTCAACTATCCTTCACTGCAGGAGCTTAATGATAATTGGTGCCTGTTGGTCTATTTAAAATTTAGAAGTGAATGTTCCCAGCAGTTGAGTTCTGTATACTATGAGCAAACTATACACATAAATGATGATGGTGATATAAAGGAAATATCCCTTTGAGCTCTGAAGTCCTTTGGAGAATATGTTTCTCTCTTTCTTGCTATATGAAGACAACATAGAAAGAAAGCAAAAATCTCATAGTGAGAGAGTGATGTCAATTTTCTTTTCTATATAGATCAAGTAAATACACATTATTCTCTACCCATTCTGAGGACAATAATCTTTACAAGATGTGACAGAGATAGAGATAGTGAAAGGAACAAAATAAAGATAGAGAAATAGAAGACTTGGAAAGAAGAGCTGAAAGAAACTAGCACAGGTGTTAAGCTTGTTCAGTGTTGGCACAGAATGCCAGGGCATGAGTGACCACTTGGTTCAGCCACTTCACTTATGCCTAAAGAAAATGGAACCCAGGGAGGCTAGCTGCCTAGTAGAAGTTGTAATCAGCTACTAAAGAACAGCATGTAACCTTTGTAAGATGTTGGGCATCTATTGTTGCACATCTCAATATTGTATGAAAAAATATATATGCAGTAGTATCAGAGGACTCCAAGGGCCAGTCAGATAGCCTGACAGAGTATGGATGCCTGATACAGTTTACCTAGATGTGGTGGAGATGGCCATGGGCTAGGAAGTGTATGATCCAGCCAGGGAACAGCTCACTTAGATTCTCACCTTGTTACCAAAGTCTGGTATTAGTGAATAAACTGTGTTAAGGGAAGCCAGATCATTTGTGGAAATATATGTCGTTGCTGGCAACTAATTCTATTCCTTGAACTTCCATGAACACCAAGGTATCAGTGGCTCAAAGGAAGACTGTGGATCTGTAGATCATACATGCTGGTCTACTGTATCCCGAAATTCTCAGAAAACACTTTTCAAATGTGGCAAGATTAGGCCAAAGGCCATTCCTCTGGTGGCTTCATTAAGGTAGCCAGTGGATACAAAGTTCAGAGAACTTTCCAGTGGAAGCTGTGAGAGGATGGGCATTTGCTTTCATTCTTGCTCACTCAGACTTGACATAGGTTATCCCCAGCCTGGCTTGTCTGATGTGCGAATCACTTCCCAGCTTCATTTTACTCTTTCTGCTTTCAGAGCTCTTACTTAAAGGATTATTATTTCTATGAGTTAATTTCCGATCTCTTTGCTCATAAAAGTTGTGACTGTGCTTCCACTGACCCAGGGGGAAGGCAGTATCAATTCTTCTGGAACTTGTAAACAGCTCAGGAATTGCTTTGGGAAGCTACTGTTGGAAAACTGGGAGGAGTGATTTCTATTTGCAAGCTAAACATAATTAGACATGGTTTCCTATCCATCCATTAGATCAATAAAACAACTAGGGTGGGTCCACTAGAAAAAAGAAAAATCAATTGCAATACCTCCCACTCCTGTGTTTCCCTTGTTTTCTTTAATTCCTGCTGGAACTGTTATGAGCTAGCCATTAGTTTATTCATTAAACACTTATTTTTTTTATCTTTATTAACTTGAGTATTTCTTATTTACATTTTGGTTGTTATTCCCCTTCCTGGTTTCCGGGCCAACATTCCCCTAACCCTTCCTCCTCCCCTTCTACATAGGTGTTCCCCTCCTCAGCCTCCCCCCAATACCGCCCCCCAACAATAACGTTCACTGGGGGTTCAGTCTTGGTAGGACCAAGGGCTTCCCCTTCCACTGGTGCTCTTACTAGGCTATTCATTGCTACCTATGAGGTTGGAGCCCAGGGTCAGTCCATGTATAGTCTTTGGGTAGTGGCTTAGTCCCTGGAAACTCTGGTTAGTTGGCATTGCTGTTCATATGGGGTCTTGAGCCCCTTCAAGCTCTTCCAGTCCTTTCTCTGATTCCTTCAATGGGGGTCCCGTTCTCAGTTCACTGCTTTGCTGCTGGCATTCGCCTATGTATTTGCTGTATTCTGGCTGTGTCTCTCAGGAGAGATCTACATCTGGTTCCTGTCAGCCTGCACTTCTTTGCTTCATCCATCTTGTCTAATTGTGTGGCTGTATGTGTATGGGCCACATGTGGGGCAGGCTCTGAATGGGTGTTCCTTTTGCCTCTGTTTTAATCTTTGCCTCCCTATTCCCTTCCAAGGGTATTGTTGTTCCCCTTTTAAAGGAGTGAAGCGTTCTCATTTTGGTCATCCTTCTTGAGTTTCATGTGTTCTGTGCATGTAGGGTAATTCAAGCATTTTGGCTAATAGCCACTTATCAATGAGTGCATACCATGTAAACACATATCTTTAAACACTGACAACAATAAACATGACAACACCTATATTTATGGAGCTTGAATTCTAAGGTAGAGACAAACATTGACACATTGTTGTTTTGATAAATGTTTATCACGCACATGTCTAGGGTGAGGCTCTGAGTTGTTGAATTAGATAATTTTTGAGAAGTGAACACACATTGAGTCATATGTCAAACTACCAATGTGACACTAAAAATATAAAGTTAGGAAAGACACTCATCAAAAATCATGCCATGTTTCCCTTACCCAAATACAATAGGTGAAGCTATGCTTAAGACCAAAGGAATCAGGAAAGCATGAATTCTGAGAATTATAATCTGTTTTTATATATAATTCATAGTTATAAGTTTATATTATTTCATAATCTAACTTTTAGTGATAATTGTACTTTAAAACTACCTTGAAAATATCAGAAAATGTTAAGGTTCATTCAGCTATTCGGTAGATGGATAAATAATAATAAATGGATGAATTTTTAAATAACACAAACAAATAAAAAAGCAATGAATTAAAAAAGGAAGCAGAGTTTAGATAAGAAAAAAAAAAGAGTTTCAAAGCCTAGAAAGGGTCATCCAAAGTGAGAACACTCTCTAGCATCATATCCAACTAGAACAGTCAATCCATGCCACTGGGCCAGTCTGTACTGGAGCAGCCCATGAGATCTTTGGGCATATTTCATAACTGAGAAAATATTTACTTGGATTGAACACAGATCTATCCTCCACAGGTATGGTTTTTTGTTGTCCGGAGTTTGCAGGTGAGCCTTGAGAACCACAGGCCTTCTAGGGAAGGGAAAGCCCGTGAGGGCGAGTGAAGCTGTTAGGCCATTGCAGCTGCTGTCTCCTGCAAAGCTGTTACATAATTTATCTCATTACAGTTTGCAAGTTTTCATTTGAGAAAACATTTTTATAGTTAAAATCTGACTTAAGCCTATTTCCATAATTATACGCTTTTCCCACCAGTCTACGAAAATTGCAATAACATATCATCAAGTGAAAATAGGATATAGTATAAATTGGGGACAAAGATACTTAAAAGTTAAATGATCTAATGCACAAAACTCTATTTGTTATTTTTGAAAATGGCCTTCAAGTTCAGATAACATGATCATGTGGCTTAATTTTACTTTTCTTAGAATGTCACATAATTCAATTAACTTCAAGGAAGAGCAATATTCTTTGTACTCAGAACACATGAAAATACTGAACATTGACTAATTCTCATTACAACCTTCTAATCTCCTGGCAAGCTATGCATACTCATCTAATTCTCTTATCAAGAATATGTTCAATTTTATCTTTAAAAGCTCTGGGCAACATTGTGATATGACCATTTTATTCTCTATCAATAACAAATTATTTGAGTTATAAAAACCTTTGTAATGCTCATTTTATTAGTTACTTTTCTATTGTTATGATAAATACCATGACCAATGCAAGTCATACAAAGAAAAGATAATTTGGGTTTACAGTCCAGTGGGATAAGAGTCCTCCATTTTGGGGAAGTAACAGGAATGACGGGATTCGCTAGTAGCTCACAGCTTGAAGAGAAAACTGGAAGCAAGAGACTGAATTCAGAATGACACAGTCTTTACACTCTCAAAGTCATGTCCAGTTATACACTTCCTCCAACAAGGCCATTTCTCCTAAGCATCATCATTAACTAGGGACCTGATAGTCAAATGCCAGAGACTATGGGGGACATCTCATTCAAACCACCGCAGTTATAAAGTTGGTTTCTAACCAAATCTTAGTGATGTCTACAAGATGACTTCTTCTGCAAGTTAAAACTACAATGTGCTCTACGAATTTCCTACAACCTGTGATCATATGACGTGATCAGATTATCATATGAAGTAGCACTGCCCTTTACCAAAATTGTTTTCTCCTATGAGAACCCAGGGACTCTTACACTCTTAATCTTGTCTTCCTCCTGTGTGCTTAACATAAAACAAACAAACAAACAAAAAACCACTTGCACTTGTTTGTTTTATCAAATTTTCATCTGTGTCCATGTTCAATTTATAGGACTGATGATCAAGACCTCCAGGTGCCAATTAAATATACTTTGTGCCTGTAGATCATCACTTCTTCAGCATTTAAAAATCTCTTTCAGTTCTTATTCAGGTTCACAAAACACCAGCTGTTTGTCTTCCTGGTCTTCCTCTGTCTTCTAGTTTTACCCTGTATGAGAGATACCAACTGCAAGCCCAGGTGTCTAAATGTGTGTGTCTCACCTCCTAACCCAAGAGTTCTATGAAAATCTCTATATTCTCAGTAATACTATTAAGAGTAAAAAGTATGAGAAAGAACAAGCTTGCAGATGTATCCTTATACCTTAAGAGGATTTCACACCTAATGTTTTCTTTATTCTGCAAAGGTATTCACCAATGATGGAAAACTGACTCGACTAATGGAGAGACTTTTGCTTTCATTTGTCTCTGAAGTTTGCCAGGAGTTGAGTCTTGTGCTTGTGAATTGCTAACTTTCTAATCGTTTGTTGAATATTCATGTGTTTATGTTCCTAAGAAATATATTTCTAGAATGTCCTTATAAAGCTTTTGTCTCATTTTTCGGTGTTAAAATAATTTTAGTTTCATAAAGTGGGTTGGAAAGTGTCCTTTTATCTTCTATTTTAAGAAATATTTAAAAGGAGGCATTGTTAAGAAATAGGACTATTTTATCCTTACTTGTTGTGTAGAATGTTCTAGATTCCTTGCATAAAATACGTTAAACTAAGTAGTTAGTTATATAATAGAGATTGGATTCTTCAAGTTTTCTAATCTGCTTTCAATGAATTTATCTTTTCCGAGTTGCTGATGATATAGGCACACATTTGCTTTTACTCTCCCTTACCATCCTATCAACATTTGTGGACTCAAGGAATGACAATCCCTCTTTGTTCCTCCCTTGAGTCATTTGTGCCTTCTCTACAGCTGTTGCTTAGCCTGTAAGGAGAATTGCTGATTACGTGGATCATCCTTTGTTTCATGGTCTCATTCAATGTGTCAATTCTTTGCCCTTGGTCTCATTACTTAGTCTCTGCTCTTACTTTTATTATTTCCTTCCCTAGGATGGGTCATACTCGGTGATTACATAACCCAAGCTGGCCTGGACCTCCTTAGGTCACCCACATCGGCCCAGTATGATCCACCTCAGGAGTATGGGAATTACACCCAGGTTCCCTACATTTTCAATGTATATGCTTAAGTTAGAAGTTTTCACTCATTCTTTTTATTATTATTATTTTCCATCAGATCTGGGGATTGACTCCAATATGAGCAGTGGGTAAGTGTTCTCCAGTGAGCCACAACCCATCCCTCCCCTCTTTTGAATAGAGGTTTAGTACTAAAGATACACTAGGACACTGCTTTAGCGGCTTCTCATTCTAAATTTTGATGTGCTGCATTTCCAAAATATTTCAGTGAAGTTGATTTGTTTTTGTTGTTTCTGGAATAATTTCAGACTTATAAAATAGCTGAAAGTTTCCATATACCCCTAGAATCCAGTTTCCTCTACTGTGAACGTCTTACATAACTCTGGTATATCTTTTACAGTTTCAAAATTTAGGAGTGAATATTCATTCATTGTTAGTAATTACAAAGCCCAAAACATTATTAATATTTCAATCATTTTTTCCTGGATGCCTTTTTTCCATTCCAAGATCCTCCCTAGAATACTATATCAAGATGCCATAGCTCTTTACCACTCTTCGGGTTTTCTAAACTTCTTCCAGTGAGTCTTTTCAGAGTTGCTGATGATATGTGCACATTTGCTTGGACTATCCCTTACCATTCTGTCAACGTGAAAACTCCTACTCTCCTTGACTTTGATGATATATAGATCTAAGGAGTACTTTTCAGATATTCCGTGGATGGTCTGGATATATCTGATGTTTTCCATGTTATTGAGATGGAATTAGGAGATTGGAGGAACAAAGTAATCTCAACTTGTGTGAGCATCAGGAATTTGCTCTCTATACCGTCCATTAGTGACACTGTCAAATGTTAGCTCATAAAGGTAATGTCCTCCACAGTTCTTCACTGCATATTAATATATATATATATATATATATATATATATATATATATATATATATATATATATATATGTGTGTGTGTGTATATGTATGTATACATATATACATATATACGTATATATGTGTGTATATATATATATATATATAAAATAGTTTTGTCAATTAAATTCAGTCCACACTCAAGGCAAAGAGAATTAAACTTGACCTCCTAGAGGAGAAAATGTATCATAGTTACAGAACATGTTTCTGTAACAATGTCCTGTCCTTTTTCAATCTATTTCTGTTTTAATACTTTTTTCCCTATTTTAATCATCTGTATGTGTGTCGGTATATGTATATGAGTGTGGGTGCCCGTGGAGTCCAGAAGAGGACACTGGATATCCTGGAGCTAGAGTTCCTGGTGTTTGTAAGCCACCCAACATAGGTACTAGAAATCAAACTCAGGTCCTCTGTAGGAGCAGCAAATACCCTTAATCACAGAGCCATCTTCCCAGCTCCCTAATCTATTCCCACCTATTTTTTTAATCTTGTATTTATGTCATTAAGGTCCTTTGTTCTATTTCTTTTGTACTTCATCCTATAACCGAGTGCTGACCCATCCTTCTCTTATTCAGAAAGCATTTTACAGCCTCCACAAAATTCCTTTTTGGCATTGTATCTCTCTGAGTAATACATGCCTCAAGATCACCATGTAAATAAATCTATCCCTCATGCTAGAATGTACCTTCTCTTTGAGGACTCATAGCTCTTTATCATGATGTATCTGACAAGTATTCTAAGCTGATTGCTCTCCATGCTGGAAGTATTGTACGTTTCTTGAATAATCCATTATGGAAGAAGAGAGTGGCAAACTGTAGCCCCTTGAACCAAACCTATCCTGCACATTGTTTTTGTGTTGCCTGTGCCTAAGAGTGAATAAATGAATCACTTATAAAGACAAAAGAAAAAATAAAATATGCCATAGTGACCATGTGACTCATAAAATATTAGGTTTTTACTATCCAGCCTTTAACAGAGAAAGTCTGCTACATCAGGCTCTAGAATAAAAAGCCTGTAACTATTAGATGTTATATTGAAAGGTTAGTAAAGAGCCTCTGTGGTACATGGATTAAGAAAATAACAGATTAGACTATTGAGGTCATTTTGCAAGGAAGCACTGAGAGAATTTAGATATATCTACTTCAACTCCCATAAGACAACTTTTTCAAAGTAAGGCATCTTGTGGAGCCTAAGAAATGTGGACTTTGAAAAGAAAAGCTGTTGTGTTGCTAAAGAGTTTGGTAAAAATCCCCTGAGGGGGGATTAACAGTCTCCCAGTAAACATGGGGATGTGTACTGAACATCTGATGCCCGTCAGATTCCAAATGTAATATGTGACAAAACTTGAATATGACTCTGACTCCCATAAAGATGATGGTGTCATCTCTGTAAAGTAGCCAAAAATAAGCCTGCATGATGTTGTGTAAAAAAGAATGAACAGCTTTAAATTTTAAAAAAATACATAAAGAAGACTCATGAAGCTCATTTCAGGACAGAAAACAAAAATGAACCTAGATCTTGTTGAAATGACCGATCAATAGATTGTGTGGATGGTAATATAAAATAAGACAGATAAGACAGATAGATGCTGCTAGCAGATTTTTGAGAGAATTATGAAGAGATTATTCTTTCAATGTATCACCAATTGAGATGCATTCATCTTTGAATAGCAGAAGATGCTCTGAGTATTAAATAAAAGCAATTCTTGCTTATCTGCACACAGGAATAGAGGGAGGTCTCCCAAGAAATCATCCTACTGTTCTCGGGGTTCAGCATAAACCAGTCTTTCCTATTCTGTTTTGCCACTTCACTAGGTCACCTTTTGCACTGGTAGTCACAGGGTGCCAACAACAGTTCCTAACACAGTTATCTTCTCACCAATATTTCAGGGGAAAAAATGGAGAGGAAGGTACCCATGGCCCCTTTAGTATGTGCACTTGGTACAAACACACACATACACGCAAATGAAGAAATAATTCAGACATCCATCCATCCATGGAAGAGTGAATGAATTGCGCTGAAGTCATTAGGACGATAAATAATGAGCTGCAGCTGCAGGCACCAGCATGAATGAATCCCAGAATCATTATAGTGGTAGATTTAGTTTAATTGCATTTCTATAAGGTCCAAACCCTGTTTAGGAAAGCATGTATATTAGTGAATTCTAATGCTAGAATGAGCACTACTTTCAAATTATGAATGGCTACTGACATGAAAGACAAGGGAAAGCAAGCCAGGACATAGAAGGCATCTACAGTCCTGATATTCAGGGGTTTGAGCTGGGTCACTGATAAAAGTCATTACATTATTACATTGTATATTATAGTGTACTTATTTTTTAACTGCTATGAAATTTTCACAGCACACATGATGGATCCTTATACATCAATACATCTGAGGATGGCTTTTATGATGAACAATTTTGGTTAGCCAAGATGATTCCACAGGTAAAGGCACTTGCCAACAAGCTTGGCAGCCTGAGTTTGATCCTCAGGAACATGGTAGGAGGAGAGAACCAGTTCTCACAAGTTGTCCTCTGACTTCCACAGAGTTCTATGGTATACATAGACAATTTAATTGACAAAAATGATGGACTGGGTCTTTGGTGTATCTTATACTTTGTAAATTACAGCATGGTAATAGCTGTGCTTAATATTTGAGAGGAAAGAACCTTTAATTGGACAAAAAGGGGGAAATGTAGATTGCTGTCGATACGCAGGTGAGGGCAAGTGTAATATAAGACCAGAGTCTATGATTGGGCAATGGAAAAGGGAGGTGGGGCTGAAAGTTTCAGAGACAGAGGACAGGGGCCAGAGAGGATAGAAGGACAGAGAGAAGGAAGAGAAAACACCAGATTCATGTGACTTTAAATACCCACAGGTAGCTATGAGTACTATAGAAGAAATAGGATAATATAGGACAATTTATCCAACCTAGGTGGGCAGCTTGTATCAGCATCAATTGGCTCAGAGTTCATTGTGTGGGTGTTTTGTAGGTTGAGAATTTATTGATATAAATCTGACTGATGAATTACAAGCCTCTAGAGTTTTGATTTTACTGGGTTACAGGGATTTGTGACAGCTAGCCGCAGGGGACTGATGGCTGGGAAGATACAGTGGTTCTCAGGCAGGCAAACTGAAAAAAAGGGAGGACCAGGACTTGTAGCTCCCAATGGGGAGGGGAAAGAAACCTCGTTACTAGAGCATAGACAGCAATAGTGAGGATTGCTTTTTTAATATTGCATGCAACATACACATGGGGGGAGGGGGGGGAAGGGAGAGAGAGAGAGAGAGAGAGAGAGAGAGAGAGAGAGAGAGAGCCTAGAGATCCAGAGAGAAGAAATCAATGTAAAAAAAGAGTAGTACTTTTAAAAGTTACATGTTTTCATATATGACAGGAAAATTAACCAATCAACAATTTGGAGTTATTTAAATAGAAATTAAAAATGAATCAATTTTTAGTTTCTATCTGATAAAAGACAAACAGGTACCATTAACCAAACAAAATAGGTGTTTAGAAAGTGAATAGGTCTGGGAGAGGAGCAGACAAAATACATTTAAGGGATAGAAACTGGGAAAAGCAGCCAAATTTTTACTTACCATAAAATGGGAGGCGCTATCTGTCTGGAGACTGGAGCTCTGGAAACTTCCTTGGGCAGAAGTTTCCAGCCAATGAAATTGTAGTGAGGAATCTTACTTTCCTGAGAAAAGTGACTAGGGTATGAGCTGGCACTGTGATGGAATTCTTGCATAAATTACACTAGAATTGATTAGAACTTCCCAAACTGCCTGTCTTTCCCCCCAAGAAGGAACCTTATGCCTCTGTGAGTTGAAAGAGGTGACTCATTGCTATGGCAATCACTTTCCTGTAACCTTAAGCAAGAATAAGATGCCCTGCCATTTACAAATAAAAAGCCACTTCAAGATGTCCGGGGGCAGAATGGCTGCAGCCCATTCTGCCTGGCCATGGTCATGTTGGAGTCATGAGAGACAGGGCGCTTTGCACCCATTGCTCCTCCAGGGACTCACACAACTAAAAGGGTTTATACTCTTGGGCACAGAATACCTGGGTTCTTTATTAAGACCCCAATAGCTAGCTGCACTGAGGCAGTAAGGAAAGATTGTTCTGTGGCTGGGGCTCCCCATGCAACACTGTTAAGGCTGTCTGATGTTACTGGAGCAACCTGGGCCTGAGCATCATCTAAGCCCATATGCTGAAGCTTAGATGCCCACACAGTGCGTTTAGTGTACACTATAGGAAGTGGGAAAACACAGATGTCAGGTCATTGGAAGAAGGGGATACTTGAAGTGGGTAATGGAAACCACGCCCTCTCATCTCTGATCTCCAGTACCCTGGAGATGAGAAGTCTGGCTCCTCTACTGGTTCTCTGCCATGATGCTTTGCTCCTTCACCTTACCATAGACCTTGTAAAATCTGAAGCTGTGAGCTCGAGTAAAGCTTTCCTCTGCATAAGTTCATGTGTCTCACAGCTATTATCACAGTCTTGTTTGAAATACCCACAAAATGCCTGGGAAACTGATGAGACCCTGCAGAAGTTCAAGTGTACTTAGACCTTAAGCCTAGTTCTTGCTATTCTTACAAAGAATGTCATGTTACAAAACAAAACAAAACAAAACAAAACAAAACAAAACAAAACAAAAAAACGAAAAGACAGGGATGAGGGGATGTTACAGTAGGAGGTTTCACAGCAAATGTTGCGCTGGATTTTTGCTTCTCGGTTGGTACAAAGCTTTATCCAGACTTCCAGGTGAATAAGCCTTTGGGAGGGGATGGGGTGTGAAACCTGAGAGAATTCCAAACTCTTTGCATATACCAAGCCTCTTGCCTTTTGCTGTGACAAATGACAGTATTCCAAATGAAGGTTTCTCTGTCATGATGACCCCAGCTCTAATGAACTAGCTAGTTGCCAATGAGCACTGAGTATGAAATATTGACTTAGGGAAGGAAGCCCTTGAAATGTTGACATGTCTTATCAATGTTGCCTATTTGACTAGTTCAATAGAAGGGACAGATAGATATTAGAGAAATAATAGCATAAGAACTATTAATATGCGAAGCTTCCAAATTTTTACCTGTGTACCAACATGAGGCTTGTAGCTCACTGTGGGGATTTTAAAAGGCAATGCATACAAAGGTTTCATTCAAGTAAATGTCAAACATCTCCACTGCAACACACTGGTTGAAGAAGACATGACTCTTTCCAGCCATTAAGGATCTCCCATGAAAGGAGCAGAAATTACCGTTGTGTGGTACTGCGAATCCCAGAAAGCAACCGGTCACTCTGCTGGGTAGAGCTGAGCTAGTAGGCACACAATAAGGACAGAAAGCTAAAGCACAAGGACAAAGCAAAATCCAACACAGAAGAAGGCGTCACTCCAGGGAACTGCCGAGTGGTTCATGGGGCTGTGGTAAGGATGCCACTTGGAAGGACCAGGATACCAGGAGAGACACCAAGCAAAATGCCAAGGATCCTGGATGTCCAGGTAGGAGGTGGGTTCTGTGCCATAAGATGCAGCTGGGGAATTTTAAGCAGCGAAATACCACAGCTAGGTTTGCCTTCCAGAAACACCCATCTTTTGCCGTGCTGAGGCTGGAAGAGGTGGATGAGAGAGGAATTAGAAGGCTGCTGAGGCATTCTTACTGTGATACCATGGGCACAAGGCCAACTAGAAGAAGACATGGCTGAAAGGACCCAGTCTTGTTTTCTGAATGCCAAGGAAGCTCTGCACTTCCCTCTGCTAGGAGAAAGCTCAAAGCCTTATCTAGAGGGACCTTTTCCTGTGGTGCAGGCTCCTCCAGCATGTCTGCAGTGTAGATGGCCTTCTAGAATGTAAACCAGCCAGCACAGGGGGTGTCAGCTGCAGTGAGAGTTTCGTAAAAGATTCTTCTGATATATTTTCACGATATTATAAGCTAGACTCGTTTTTCTTAAATATAAGAATAAAGGTGTGAATTAAGTAATAAATGATCCAATCTCTAAAACACTGATTGACAGTCTTTCTCTCCATCCTTCCCACCTTTCTCAGTCACATATAATGTGTAAAACACAAATGAAATTATAACAAACAAGTGTGCATAGAGAGTTGAGTCATCTTGACCATAAAAGCCACAAGACTATGCACAGGGGGCTAACGCGTGGCATGCCACAGGAGGAAAAAAACATGAAGCCCATACAGTCCCGTGAGTTGGAGTGGATAAATCACACACACCCATGCCGAGTCACACTCTTAACATTCACCTCGTCCTCTCTGCGGCAGCCAAGGCTCAGCCCGTTTATTCTTACGTTCCCACCTTAAGCCAAATGTAAAGCTTTTAATGTCACCAGTCCAAAATGAAATCAAGGGTAACCTAAATCTGCATTCCCGAGGTGATGATCTCAAAACAGGTCCAGAATAAACTGTCTCTTATTTCCTTTGAGACAGACAGACAGACAGACAGACAGAGACAGGCACAGAGACAGACAGAGAAGGAGAGAAGAGAGGTATCAGAGAGAGATGTGACTAAAGTAGCTACAGAGACTCACACCTGAAAGGCCAGCACTCCGGAAGCAGAGACAAAAGGGCTGCTTTGAGTTCCTGGACATGCTAAGCTTCAGGTGAGCTCGTGCTACAGAATAAAAACCTGCCTCAAAAGACTCAAAAATAAAGAGATAATAATTAAAAACAAAACAAACAAATAAAACAGTTGCTGCTGCTGGAAAGGCATCCATAGTTATCACCCTCTTACTCTTAAAGGCTCACTCCTCCAAAGTAGATAAGAGTGACCAGTCCCATGAGATAACTGCAGAGACTCTTGGCCTCTCCCCAATTATTTTCTTGACTGTGTTTTTTTTTCTGTTAAGCAAGGATCTTTAGATGCCTTCTGTGTGGCAGATATCAACATAACCTTGAGGCCAGGTGCTCCACAGAAAACATCCATTTCCGTAACTTTGGGCATCAGATGTAAGTCGACAACTCGTGAAAACTTGACTCAGTGTTCTGTTTTGCCAGTATACTTAGGGAGTATGTTTGGTTTTATTTAGATAAAAAGTTATTTTTGAAATTATAATTTTAGGAAGATGCTTTTTATAAGATGTACTTTGTCAAGAGGCTACTTGCGAAATGTATTAAATCACATGAAAGATTGTACCTTGCTTTTATCGAATTTATACAATATCATATTCATTTTTCCAATTCAAAAGTACTCAAGGGAAATGCTTTTCATAGATTTGATCCTAGGTAAAACAATTTTCTCACATTAGACAATAAGGCTATTTCCCATTCTTCTCATTATAAATAGTGCTGCAATTGACGTTCTTAGTAAAAAATCCATTATGAGACGCCTTTGATCACTACCTTCCACTCTACCTTCCGTTTACAACAGCGTATCAAGAGTTTCATCACTATTGATACAATTGAATAATTTGCCTTTGAGAACATCGACAGTATCTATCTCCACTGACATTTTCAGGATCCTTTTCCACACATTCCTCAATTGGGCTGATTCTTTCCTCCTTCTCTGACTCAAGCAGCTGAGTAGCAGAAAAGTTGTATCTCTTTGCGGGGAGCAACGATTGTTTCATCACTCTACAGAATCAACATATAGCCACTGACTATTAGTAACTAGCTGTCAGGTTTGGGATGATTCATTGTATGTTCCACCGTACTCTGAAATACACTCCTCCTTCTGTCTCTCTGTCTCTGTGTCTCTGTCTCTCTCTGTGTCTCTTTCTCCCAAACCAGGCTCACATAATTACTGCCCCACATATGCTGCATTAATAATCATTACAAAGAGAACAGAAATCATGCTGATTTTTTTTTTAAAAAAAAGAAGCTTTTTGAGTGTTTAGGCTAATCAAAAGAGCAGGCTGGCGTTTTGATCACAAGTGGGTCTCCTAAGAGTCTTGTGAAACAGAACACAAGGCTGTCCTAAGGAACAGCCACCACAAGGAAGAAGCAGAGCCCTGCAGTATGGTCTCCTCTCCAGCTTCCAGCCTCCTTACCTTTGTGTGTGTGTGTGTGTGTGTGTGTGTGTGTGTGTGTGTGTGTGTGTGTGTGTGAGAGAGAGAGAGAGAGAGAGAGAGAGAGAGAGAGAGAGAGAGAGAGAGGAGGGTGGGCGATGGAGAGAGAGGAGAGAAAAAGTCAGACCTAGCACAGAATAGGAAAACAAGGTAGTAGCTAACTATTCTTATGGAGAAACAGGGCTGCTAAGAATGGATCAAAATGTGAATGCTTCACTCCTTCTTCAAAAGGGGAACAAGAATACCCTTGGCAGGGAAGAGAGAGGCAAAGATTAAAACAGAGACTGAAGGGACACCCATTCAGAGCCTGCCCCACATGTGGCCCATATATATACAGCCACCCAATTAGACAAGATGGATGAAGCAAAGAAGTGCAGAAGTGTAGATCGCTCCTGAGAGACACAGCCAGAATACAGCAAATACAGAGGCGAATGCCAGCAGCAAACCACTGAACTGAGAATAGGACCCCCGTTGAAGGAATCAGAGAAAGAACTGGAAGAGCTTGAAGGGGCTCGAGACCCCATATGTACAACAATACCAAGCAACCAGAGCTTCCAGGGACTAAGCCACTACCTAAAGACTATACATGGACTGACCCTGGACTCTGACCTCATAGGTAGCAATGAATATCCTAGTAAGAGCACCAGTGGAAGGGGAAGCCCTGGGTCCTGCTAAGATTGAACCCCAGTGAACTAGACTGTTGGGGGGGGGGTGGCAATGGGGGAGGGTAGGGAGGGAACACCCATAAGGAAGGGGAGGGGAAGGATGTTTGCCCGAAACCGGGAAAGGGAATAACACTGAAATGTATATAAGAAATATTCAAGTTAAAAAAAAAAAAAAAAAAAGAATGGGTCTTTCTTACAAAGTAATGTACGATTTGTAAAATTATTTTGCCTTTATGTCTTTGGCCCATGTTTCTTCCCAAGAGTCAGCATTGACTTGTAAACACATTTTCTTGAATGTAAGAAAGTACACCGAACATTTCCCTGTGATTATTGTTAGCTCTGGTTATCAATTTAATTGAGCAGCAACTCTTACTGTAACCCCAGCACTTGGGAGGTCGAGACAAAAACATTGCTGGGAACCTAACACCAGCTTTACTTCACTGTGAGTCCTAAGCTACTTTAAGTTGTACTGTGAAACTTTCTCAAAAACCTTAAAATATAAAATAAAATCAATGATTAAAAAAAACTTTTCTTTTTGAGTCATTTCAGATTGATAGGTAAGCTGAGAAGGTAATACGGGGTTCCCCAAAACATTGCACCCATCTAAACTACGTATTACATTAGTCTCAGCTTGACTTTTAATTTTGGTTGGACTTCTTTGTGCTTTACAAAGCCAACAGCATTCCATTTCTTTTAAAAACTGACCAAATATTTAATAAATAATTATGTTCCCCGGTGACTGGAAATTCTGATTTAATCATATAAACAGCTTCCAAATTGATACTTCTTAAAAATTAAATTTCTACAAAAGCAGACATGCAATATTTTATTTTGGCTGTCAAAGCCTGTGTGTTTGCTCGAAAGTGTATGTTGACTAAAGAATTAGTGAATATATTTATTCTGGGAAATTCAATATCTTTCAGGTAGTCACGTACTTTTTTTTCTTTCCGGAACTAAGGACCGAACCCAGGGCCTTGCGCTTGTTAGGCAAGCGCTCTACCACTGTGCTAAATCCCCAACCCACTGAGCTAAATCCCCAACCCACGCCATGATACTTTTTGATTAGCTAGAAAAATCATGTTATTTTGTAGCAAGGCATTTCCCCAAGCCACACGAAATATGTATCTATAAAATATGGACAAGCAATAACCTAGAATAGTCTAAGAGACAATCCACAGTTAGTGGACAAACAACTAGAAGTATATCAATAGGAAAAAATTAATTGACATAATAAACTGCATAGGTAGGCATCATATAATTTGATTTAGTAAAATACTAAAAGCTACAAACAGGCTCTAGACTGAGCTGGAGGAAGAACTAGACAGCAAGACTGTTGGAGATAAAACATAAGGGTGATGGAAATGTCCTCTTATTGTGTTCACAATTGAGGATGTCTGTGTGCAATTCATCACTTTGGAGTTTGAGTATCGTTTATTGTACTTACAAAGACATCAATCAAGAGTTTTAAAATATTACAAAAAGCACACAAAATAATTTTGAGCTCTAGAAATACAAATTTTATCTTTTCCTCAATTTCTTTCATTTTTGAAAATTTGTTTTCATTTGTTCTTCACAGTAACTGTATATACATCTATGCTATGATATTTAAAAAAATAAATTCAGCTATATGGGTGAGGGGGCAAATGGATTTGGAGAAAAACAATCCCTAAACAGGAAGGAGAGAATGCAGCCACCCATCTTCAACGTTTCTGTCAACCAGCAGCTGTGTCAAACAAAGTTCTGGCAAGCAATGTAGCCTTGTCAAATTCTGACTGAATTTTCTGTCCAGGACCCAGAGCATGCCCCAGTCCTTCTGTCTACCTGGCTCTGTGCTCTGAGTGGCACTTAGAGTACAAGCCTTGGCCTCCTTTAGGGTTCCCTCATTGGCTTAACCTTCTGATGAATGTTTCCAAATCCCAGCGCTTGCTATACTACTGCACCAGTAAAGACCAGCCAATCAGCACTGCCTGAGCAGGGTGACATTATTTTCTAAAGCTCTGTCCCAATTAAAATGTAGAACTTCTGAGCATGTGTCATCCAAAACATTATGTCCTCCTCCTGCATTATTGTCAAGTAGCTTTAATTTTCTTAGTTTTCCTCTTTTGCTTTAGAAACTACAATTCCTGAAAATACATCCTTAATGGCTTGATACTAATATGCACAGCAATTATTCTTTTAAACTTTGGAGACCGTTCTTTAAAAAATACACTAGTCCATACTATTTTTCTTCTGTTTTGCCTGTGGTTGCCACAGACACACAATGAAAACACCGGGTCCTTTCATGACCTACTTCAAAAAAAAAAAAAAAATCACACCCCAAGTACTTTACGGATAGCTGTCATTTTCTATGTTGAAAGCATCTTTAACTTTGCATATTAAAACATAAAATGCCAACCCTTTACCCAATATTGTACCTTCCTACTGTTCCTTATTCCTCTGTCTAAACTAACATAAACCCTTAAGTAACTAAAATAGGAACTTAAGTATTTAAAGCATTGATTTCTTCCTACATACCTTGCATCTAAGTGAAAATTGCAATAATCTACAATAATTGGTTTATTAGGTAAATATAACATTATTTGTCCAACAAAACTTCAAATTTATACCAATGATTGACCCATCACATACTCCTTAGTGTACAAAGTAAGCATCTTCTCCTTCCCTTTCAGTTGGGGCTGACTATGGTTTGAATGAAAGTCTCCCAGAAGTCCCTGCCTTAAAGGTTTGGTCTTCTTATGGTGCTACTGGGAGGCAGAAGAACCTTCTCTGTGGAGAAAAGCCTAGTGGGAGGTTTTCCAATATCTCAGGATGTAACCTCAAGTGGAACTGTAGGACCACCCTGCTGGCTGGCTTGTGATGTGAATGTTTTGCTCTGACACGGCTAAATCACCATTGTTATCTTTCACCTTCATTAGACACCCAAAGCAATAAAGTCACCCAATCCTGGGCCTCCAGAGCCATGAGCTGAACAACCCTTTTCTCTTTATAAGTTAACCATCTCAGGTATTTCATCACAGCACTGTGAAACTACCACAGTAACCAGGACTCCAAAAGCTCAGCATGTCACTCATGAATTCCTGTCACAGTCTTTTCTCTCCCTGTTCCTACCTGCTCACATCCCTGTTGTCTCTCTAGCCTTACTTAGGTACTGCCTGTCCAGTCTCCTCAGAAATGTCACATCCTTTTCCTTATATTTATCCAAACTGTTTCTTGTTTCTCAGTCAACTAGATTGCCTGGGACCTTCATAAAGTACCTGGTAGGCAAATGGAAGTGGCAGAGAGGAACTACTGTTTTTGACTGTGCTGTTTCCGTGAGAGACTTTAGAATAGATCATTCCAACAAGTATATCTCTCCACACAGTGTTTCACAAGATGCTAAGAAATCCAAGCATGCCCTAAAATGTGGAAAATTTTGAGACACTTAAAACAGAAAAGTCCTCAAAGTTACCCTGGCATTTTACTGTCCTTGGCACTAAGCACATGGTTAAAATCTACTTGACAACAGCCACATAGGTTCAGAAGAGATCTGCTCAATTTGGCCCAAGACCAGGGAAACAGCAGAAGCTGACGAATGTCATCCACTAGCAATTAATTCAATTCAGGTGTGGCAAGACATGGTGTTATCCCTGAAGGAACGGAAAAAAAAATCAAGTCATGACAACAATGATTTGAAAGGCACCCAGGAATCTAGCAGAGAAATTCCCAGAACAGAAACTGAAAGCCAAGAGCAAAACCCAAAAATGAGTCAGAGGAAACACAGCAAAAGGTCAGACCTGCGGAAGGAAGGAGATGATGCCAAACCAGCAGACGGCTGAGAGCTGAGACAAGGGAGGAGGCAGCTCCCTGCCACTGAGGGCAAAGGGCAAGGTCTGTAGAGCCAGGAAAAGCACTAAGCATTGTTTTAGAGAATAAAATCCATGACTTAATTTCTCATAGAAGCCTAAGTGGTTCCTGCATCATCTCTGTCAGGACGATGGCCCGTGGTTTCTATTTAGCTTTGGTTTTCTGCTTGCTTTCCTTATGCCTGTGTATTTGGTCAGTTTTATGAAGTTTTGAAATTTACTCTTACCAATATGGCAGCGTTTAGTTTACATCGGGTAAACAAAAAAAGAATCCCTAGCTTGAGTATAATCAGGGTGTATGCAATAATCAATAAGGAGAAATCTAAACCATCATATTACCATTAATAAAATTTATTACCATTAATATAAATATAATTTGCATTTCTGGGATCTATAGCTTCTTAAATTTTTAGCCCTAAGTCATGCTATGCTGGGTGAGTTATGAATAGTCACTGTGACTTCCTAACATAATCTACAAGAGGGATTATTAGTCCCAAATAGATGAAAAGGCAATGCTAAAAGAGATCAAAAACTTTTCCAAGACCCCCAAGACCCTATAACATGAAGCAATAAATGGCAAGGGTGAGGTGTAACCCTATATGTCTAATCACAAAGCCCATGTTTTTAATCACTACACTAAGCTACATTTTACATAAAAGAGTCTTAAACATGACCTACATAAAATATGTTATTTGTCTAATGAGTGTCTGTTAAAACACTGCTGGATCCTAAGTACTTTTCTAGTTACCCTTGGAGGAAAAGAAATAAGAGAAGGCTACATGCCTAGTGCTCCAAAACTCAGATTCTTTTGGAAGACAAGATACCGTCAACAGAACACAATAATTTTCCAAACTATACTTATATACTTAAGTAGCAATACAGCAAAATAGAAAACACTTAAAAATAATTATTTAAAATATATTTTGAGAAGTTTTGCAAGCCAGTAGAGTTAAAAAAAATATCCAGCTGAACTGAGAACAGGACCCCCGTTGAAGGAATCAGAGAAAGAACTGGAAGAGCTTGAAGGGGCTCGAGACCCCATATGTACAACAATGCCAAGCAACCAGAGCTTCCAGGGACTAAGCCACTACCTAAAGAATATACATGGACTGACCTTGGACTCTGACCTCATAGGTAGCAATGAAGAGCCTAGTAAGAGCACCAGTGGAAGGGGAAGCCCTTGGTCCTGCTAAGACTGAGCCCCCAGTGAACGTGATTGTTGTGGGGAGGGCGGCAATGGGGGGAGGATGGGGAGGGGAACACCCATAAAGAAGGGGAGGGGGAGGGATTAGGGGGATGTTTGCCTGGAAACCGGGAAAGGAAATAACATTCAAAATGTAAATAAGAAATACTCAAGTTAATAAAAAAAATGGAAAAAGAAAAAAAAGATAATATTTGAAGTCAAAATAAAAAAAAATATCCAGGCTTTGAAGAGAAATGAACCTAAGTTTTAATCCCAGTATCGTGTCAGAGCCAAACCATTTTCTTTGACTCCTTAACTTTATAGCAAAACTAAATATATCTGCTCATCCTTTTATGGTAAAGATTATACAAAATTACTTATGTGTCTATGGCATATAGACATCATAGTTTTTAAAAAATATTGAGTCTTAAGCAAAGACTTGAAAAGTAGACTTTATAAACTCATGCAAACCACTTGACTAACCCTCAATGGCTGGCATCTTCAAAATGAGTACAATGATGTTTTCATAACAGGGTTATAATAAGAATTTTGCATGAAGGCTTTTTAAAGCATTAGTAACTTGGCTGACACATGGAGGGTGCCCAGTAAGTATTATTTACATAATATCCAGTGGCAAAAATGCTGAGTCTTTATAGAGGTTAAAAATAAGTCCTGCAGGTTGCCTTTGTTCGAGCAGAAAGTGTGGACTTAGGAGTTCTGGAATACTCCGAAGCCTATTAAAATACCTTGGTGAAGCCCTGCCACTGCATTTGTAAAGGAGGTTATCTACATCACTTCCTTCCCACCCCCTGTCTCCAGCTTTTATCAAGCATCCTTCTGCTGGCTCAGGAATGTCACGATGACTTATCTAGACTGAATGAAAGTACAGCCCTTGGCTGCAGTTACTCAAAGAAGAAAAATTGAATTCTTGAGCTACAATTTTAAATGCGCTTTATGAACACCAAAATGTTCCACAGCAGTAACGATTCACAAATGAATAGAGTACACGCCGTGGCTTATCAGAGGGTATTTACCCTGCAGTCCAGAAGAATGATTGTTGATGATTTTATAACCATCTCCAAAAAAGATGGTTTATCAGGCAGGAATAGCAAAGAAGTTACTCATTTAGAAAATGACTGCCTGCAAAAGATAGATTATACCTAAGATTATAATGAATTGTGCTTCAGAAAATACTGCTTAAATTTCAATGAAAATAATTAGAAACCATCCAACCCCAAGCTACTAATGTAGCTACAATACCCTGTTTTGTACTTAAAATCCCTTCTCATCAAATGTATATAGGATTTAGGCTTTGTATGTGTGTGCATTTTTACAACTCAAGTTAATATAGTCTACCACACGTAACTTTGCTACGCTGATGGCTTAATTAGTGTGTTTATTTCTCTTCTCTATGACATATTTATATAATTTGGCACAGTAGATAATCTTATGGCAAACATATAGGGTGTCTGTTGCACTTTCTGGATTCATTTTGTATTTCTACATGCCAAATGCATACCCACACACCACATGGCATAATCAGAAAACAATTTTTCTTTCTGTCATGACCTGTACATGTTCTAAAGGCCTGAGCTATCTGTCAAAAAAAATCACTTCTTACATTGTCTTTTTCTCCTATAGAAATCAGCCACAGTTGATTAGGACAAAACGGCAACCAACAGATTGGGAAAAGATCTTTACCAATCCTACAACAGATAGAGGGCTTATATCCAAAATATACAAAGAACTGAAGAAGTTAGACAGCAAGGAGACAAATAACCCTATTAAAAAATGGGGTTCAGAGCTAAACAGAGAATTCACAGCTGAGGAATGCCGAATGGCTGAGAAACACCTAAAGAAATGTTCAACATCGTTAGTCATAAGGGAAATGCAAATCAAAACAACCCTGAGATTTCACCTCACAGCAGTCAGAATGGCTAAGATCAAAAACTCAGGTTGTCACCAAATGCTGGCGAGGATGTGGAGAAAGAGGAACACTCCTCCATTGCTGGTGGGATTGCAGACTGGTCCAACCATTCTGGAAATCAGTCTGGAGGTTCCTCAGAAAATTGGACATTGAACTACCTGAGGTTAGCTATACCTCTCTTGGGCATATACCCAAAAGATGCCCCAACATATAACAAAGACACGTGCTCCACTATGTTCATAGCAGCCTTATTTATAATAGCCAGAAGCTGGAAAGAACCCAGATGCCCTTCAACAGAGGAATGGATACAGAAAATGTGGTACATCTACACAATGGAATATTACTCAGCCATCAAAAACAATGACTTTGTGAAATTCGCAGGCAAATGGTTGGAACTGGAAACTATCATCCTGAGTGAGCTAACCCAATCACAGAAAGACATACATGGTATGTACTCATTGATAAGTGGCTATTAGCCCAAATGCTTGAATTACCCTAGATGCCTAGAACAAATAAAACTCAAGACGGATGATCAAAATGTGAATGCAGATCGCTCCTGAGAGACACAGCCAGAATACAGCAAATACAGAGGCGTATGCCAGCAGGAAACCACTGAACTGAGAACAGGACCCCTGTTGAAGGAATCAGAGAAAGAACTGGAAGAGCTTGAAGGGCTCAAGACCCCCATATGTACAGCAATGCCAACCAACCAGAGCTTCCAGGGACTAAGCCACTACCCAAAGACTATACATGGACTGACCCTGGACTCTGACCTCGAGGTTGCAATGAATATCCTAGTAAGAGCACCAGTGGAAGGGGAAGCCCTGGGTCCTGCTAAGACTGAACCCTAGTGAACTAGACTGTTGGGGAGAGGGCAGCAATGGGGAGGGGTTGGGAGGGGGAACACCCATAAGGAAGGGGAGGGGGAGGGGATGTTTGCCCGAAACCAGGAAAGGAATAACACTCAAAATGTATATAAGAAATACTCAAGTTAATAATAATAAAAAAAAAAAAAAAATCAGCCACAGTTGAAAAGGTTCTACCCCTTTATCAGCCACACGTAAAATCAACCCATCAAATGTATGCAGAAACCAGAAGGAAAACTATCCACATTGCCCCCTTCTGTTTCTGATAATTTTCCTTCTACTGAGCCAAGATCTGAGAGATTCCAGAGGATCCTGACCATTGTCATAGTAAAGAAACACCTTCTAAGCTCACATCCCAAGTACACTCATTTCACAATGTTACTGTGGTCCACTTTTCAAGTGTGTCCTTCTGATCCTTCCCTATGAGGGCAATTACATAGAGTTTCCTCTTTATGCCCCTAGCCATGCATCTTCAGATATGTACAGTCTCCTTTAGACTTAGAAGGTCCTTCCTCTGATTTTTCCTGACACAAAGAACAGTTAATCCTCTGTTTGCTTCCCTGAAGGCCACAGACTCTACCAATCAGGTGAGGATCATACTTCTAGAAGCTATGCTCTATCTCAGTACAGATGCAATGATCAAAGTAATAGTATGTTCAATGCTGGAAGGCATCCAGACACTTGGGATATCTGTAGAACTAAAGTGGATAAGCCACAGAGGTTCCAAACTTTCCTCGGACCCCAAAGCTGTAACTACTCATCTCCCTGTCAACCAGATGCTGGCCACTGCCACCAACCAACATGCCATTCGAAGCCACACTTTTCACACTCTTTGTCCTTGGGCAGGATCTCATCCCAGAGATGACACATCAAATTAAGAACAATTTCAGACTCCCAAAGCCCAACAAAAATAAGCTGAAAACAGCCAAGAGATTATTTGCGTCTCCTCAAATTGACCAAAGACAGAAAAACTAGGATGAGCAGAAAGTAAGGAAATGATCACTCAGAAAGATTCTCGATGAAAATAAATTAGTATAGTCTTTCTGAAATAAAATTCGGTGTCAAAAATTTTTTTTACAATTTGTGTAGTTCTAAACTCTGTAGTCAGAACCATTGGTGTTTGGATACTTATTAAGGCATTAGAAAACTGCAGAAATTAAACACAGAAACAGTGGGAGTAGCTATCATCAGAGGATGAGCTAAATAAAACATTGTATGATCCTTCACAGAATTACTACAAAGCTATATTTGTAATCAATTTTGAATGAAAACTCAAGTTTTGGAGCTACGTGTATGATATCACTGGGAGTCTATCCAGAGGAACAGCTATAAAAGTATTCCCACTGTTTCCAGGCACAGTTCTCTGAGGTTCCTGACAAGGGAAGACTCAGTCAAAAAAATCTATATCTCTTCATGTTTTCATCATCTCCCAGCAGGAGTGCATTTCCTGTCACACATGCAGGGCTCTAGTATTTCCTGTCTCACATGCACAACTCTAGCATCTCCTGTCACATGGCTTTAGAGGGATCCCAGGAACTCCTACCATTTATATTTTGCTATGAGAAAATTCAAATGATTCTTTGCCTTTGAATTAAGGTCTATAGTAAAAGAGTGAGAAACTTCATTTTTAAAAGATAATCTTGGTTCTAAATGCATGTACAGTTTCAGTATATTATAACTCTAAACCAGGGCACATCTGCAAATAGCATGTAAGCCTTCGAGTAAACAGACAGCAGAGGCATAGTCTGGCTTACACACCCATCAAACCTTGCAGACTGGATACTGGTTAGGCTGGATGAAGACATAAAAGACAGTGATAGAATGTGATTTTACAACTAGAAGTCGTATCCATGTGCAGAAGGAACAGGGGCAGGGGAAGCAGGAATATCTAGCGACATGTCCCAAGCAGACACCATAGAGCAAGCCTGATCAACCTAAGAGCTAAGGGTCTTTTCAGGACTGGAACTTTTGCTGGCGTATAAAGTGATTCAGCATAAATAACCACATGTATGAATGGCTTGAGATTGAGAGGAGATGGATGCTGCATGTGAATTTTAAAACTCTGAATGAGTACATTTGAATAATAACCTATCTGATTTGCTTTGCTGTGTCCTTTATATACTCACAGGAAACATACATATGTACGAGATAGTTAATATTTAGGTTTTAAAATTTTCTATCAATAAAAATAAAAGTAATTTTCCAAATGGCATGAAAACATTACAGCTCTTTGGTGATGTGGTCTTAATAATACGTTAAATAATGGTGCATCTGAGAGTTAAAGAAGATTAGATCAAATGAGACTTAGTCATTGAAGCCCTAGAAACAAAAAACAATAGAAACACTTCACAACATTTCATTCACTCAGAGTTTTTACTGCTAGTCCTTTTTTCCCTTTCAGATGCCTATATTTCATAATCAAGTCCTGACTACCATTTGGTTATTGAAGACACAAGGGTATTACACTGAATTCTATTTTTCTGATTTGAAATGCTAAGTTGCGGGAAGGATTTACTTGAGAACTGATACAATTGCCAGTGCATTAAAAATTCCCATAGCTGAGGGACAACTAAAGCGACCCCTAGCCACCAAGAAATGACCCATCCCAAAGCACACTGCTTTGAAATTTCAAACGTTTGGTAATATGATAATATTAAGCATTTCAACTTTAAAACATCACATTTAGAAGATCAAGATTTTACACAGTAGAAAATTATCAGTGGCTACAAAGACAAATAAGCCTTCGAAATTCAGAAGTAAGTGACTCTCTAAAATTCTATCCAGAAAAGCTATTTATCATACATAAAACCAAAGGAAGACAATTTTAGATACTAAACGTTTCAAAAGTTCTACCCTGAATACATTCTTTCTTATACAAATTTAAATTGGGTACTGTTCAACAATAGAGGAGTTAAACCAAGAAAGGGGAAGGTACAGAAATGAGGAAGGAAGAACTATGACTTCAGAAAGAGGTTGTAAAATCTGTACCACGGCTATCCTGAACAAAGTTTTGATGCCCATCAAACCCATTGTGTCTTCTCTAGTCATAGCCAGACAAAAACTCCTATCCGCCCTTTCCAGTGGAGTTTCATCATAAGACTGAGAGGTCTAAAGAATGAAACAGTGAGATTTAAGAGGTAGGAATGTATGCCTCACTCAGGAATAAACTATCTCATTGTGTCATTACTCCTGTCCTGACTACAGTCAAGCATGCTAACTGCAGAACCCATGTACTGAAGCTAGAAGCACTTCTACTCTAATTCAAAACTTCAAGCGACTACAAGAAGCAAAGCACGTTGGCCCCATTGAGAGAAAAACAGCAACCCAGGGCTTCCACGTCCCTCATCTGACCCATTATGAACTATTCTATACGTTACATGACTAAGAAAAAAAGATTTCTGCGGTACATAGTAGGTATAATGATGTCATGTAAAAACTGGCAGCATGACTTCCGTTGCAATTTGGCATTCCCAGTTCTCCATCCCTCACTTTTATCTCGCTCTTATCTTATGGTAAGAATTCTTCCTTGTCTACTTAGAGCTGCTACCATGAATGATGGTGCTAGGTAGGCTAAGGTACATTCCTCCCTATTCAAAACACCTCACTGAATTTGACTTTCCTCTTGATTTTCATAAGGCAATCAAGGAAATTAAGCAATACTTTGCAAGGACGAAAGGAAATACAAAAGGAGATCAAAGCCAAGGAGATGATATGTATGCAAAGTGTTTGCCACATAAGCTCGAGGACCTGGATCTGAATCCCAGAATTCACATAAATCTCACACATTAGCACATACCAAGTACCGCAGTGCCTCTAAGGCCAAACGGGAAATAGAAGCAGAATTGTTGCTGACTTGGCATATGTAGCAGCAACAACAAATAGACCACGCCTCAAGGTGGAAGACTAGTTCCAACCCCTGAAATTGTCCTCTGACCTCCACATACATGTGTAGGCATGCGTACACATACCTTTTACACATACATGCACACATGCATACAAAGATGCACAATGAACAGAGTAATCACACTTACAAAGTATGTAATTAGCTGTCACTAACTGAGCAGCTTTCTCTAATTTTAGCTACTATCTCTAGCATCTACCACTCATGAAACCATACCCAAACATTTATTTTCAATACATTGCTCAAGACAATAATACACAGAAAACAGTATCACTTCCATATTCCTACTTGCTGGCTACTTTGATGTGTCAACTGTATGGCTAAATGTTCATCATCCAAAACCTGACTTTAGGAAGAGGCAGTATTCTGCCGTAGAGGTTCAAGTTTACCATGACCTTGATGGTCAAGTAACCTATGTACTTTAAATCTTGAGTGTCTATTGGATTTAAAGGATGCTTTATTTAGAGCTGAAGAGTTGACTCTGTGGTTAAGAGCACATACTGGTCTTACCAGAAGATTCAAGTTCAGTTCCATGCATCCACTTCAGGGACCTCACAACTGGCTGTAACTCTGGCTGCAGGGGATGCAATCCCCTCTTGTGGCCTGTGTGGGAACCTTCATTTATGTATAGAAACTCAGATATACATACATACATACATACATACATACATACATACATATCATTAAAAATAGATTTTTTTTCCTTTAAAGATGTCCCATCACACAAAGTAATTGATACGACTACTGGAAGTTCTATGTTAGGCTTAATATTAAATGTCTGGCACTAGAATTGATATTCAGAGAATGTCAGAGAAGTGTTTTCTCATTTACTATTTAAGAAACCAAAAATATTTCTAACATCTGGACCAATCTATTGCAATATTGGATATTTAATAAAGCATCATTCTCTTCCCTTCACAATGAACTTTACCTTCAAAAACTCCAATGCATTGTTATATAACTCACCTTAGAAAACCCCACAGTGAGGACCTTACCCAAAATCCCTAATTGTGACACTCACATTTGGAAATTATCACCCATCATCTTGTTTACACATCTATATTGCTATTTATAGAATTTATGTAACATCCTGCAGAGCAAATAAATGCACTTCACATCCATTTCGTTTGTAATAGCCTGCTGAAGCATGGTGAAAATTTTTGTCTTACCCCATTTTAATGGGAAAAAAAATTAACCAAAAACCTCTATTACATTTCTTAATGTGATGAAACAGCTCCTATCTAGAGTGCCTACATTAATTGGAAAATAAACTATCAATTATTGGGATATTTTCACCAATACTCTACATGCGAATAACATGGTAAAATCACCTGGATTAAGTGAATTTTGTTCTTTTTAAGGTAAGGATCTGGTCTTGGATATCTTGAGTATTAATCATACATATTAAAAACAACTCAAAATCCACAGATATAAATCTGAACAACAAAAGGCAGTGCTTCACAAATAAATTATAAATAACATGGGCAGTGTCTTATTCCTCAGAATACCATACTTGCATGTGGCATCAATTACAGAAAAAAAAATAATTGTCCTTCCTTTGCCACCTCCTACAAATGGACACTCTTCTGTAACTTTTAATGAGCCACTACAACCACTGCTACAGTATTTCTTGGTTTGGTGAAAGGGGAAAGTCAGAAGGAGCTGTACATTAACTGATAAAGAGGACAACCAACCCTGCTATACATTTTTCTTAATCCAAATGGGGAACACATTTTTTTCAAGGCTCATTGGTATTCTCCAGCTGTATCCGCATCTTACCAAAGTTAAAGCTAAGTAGGAGGTGTGACTTACAGAAATAGAGTTTCCCTCTTAAAGCTTTACCCATTGAATGAAGTATGAAATCTCTTCTTTGTGATACAAAACAAAAACTTTTAGATTTTCACGTTTTCCTTTTCATGATAGGCAATGGAATGTAAAATTTACAAATTGTCCAACATTTTCACAGCTAAACATCTTCAAGATTGGAATATTTATACAAATTAGTTGAATTTTGCAATTTAAGATTGGAAATTATGAAGGTCTGTAGACATTCATTTTACTCTTCAGAAGTATAAAATGTAAAGTCTCAATTTATATATCCAGCTGGGAATGCACTTGGCTGGGAGGACTAGAAAACTTGATGAATAGTAAGTTAAACCATTAAGAGATTTGGTTTTTCTCTTGGATAATCATGTCTGGAGGCAGACAAGGCTGGGCTGACGTATCTCTAAGACATCACCTCAGATGTAAGGGTCATTCATTTTTCTCCATCATTCTAGGCATATGGATCTATGTCTAGTGGTTATAAGAATGGTGCTCATCAATCAAAACAAGTCATCAATGCCTAATGGAGAAAAGTAAAGGTCTAAAATATCTGGAGGCTTGAGACGTCTGCCTTTGTTCAAACCATCTAATCTTTGTCATTAGAGCCATGCCTAGCTTCAAGAGAGACTGGAAAGTTGAATAACATTATCTATCTTTCGAACTTTCATAGTAGAAAGAGATGAAAGAGAAATTGATTGAATAAATGCAAATGACTCTATCTACACTAACATCCACACTTCCAAACCAACTGGTTTGATTCAATCTAATGCCATCTACTTAAGTATCATCACCATTGCCATTACCATGGTTAACACTAAATATTTCTCCCCCAAATGGTTCAATATGTTGTTGGGTAGGTATACTCACACATCTCTTATAACTGAAAACTTAGGATCACAAAAAAATGTGGTAATCTCAGAACTTAAAAATAATTTTCCTGATAATTTTCTCATGAATAAAATACTTAATTACACAGTCTATTTCAAGACTCCCTTAGTGGTTTGTCAAATAATGTCCATGAATGTGGAGTTTAGCTGAATCATAACCCCAAAAGGCCCCTAGAGAGCCATATGATCTGGTCATGCCATGTTCCCTGGTTCCACACTTGTGGGTGACCACTAGCATTTCAACAATGAACTCCAGACCTCAAGTTCTTAGTCGTCTCTTAGGGTCACCTTCAAAACTTCAGTCTAAAGTATTTGGAAAAGTGAAGGGTTGTAGTAGGAGGGCTTCACTTTATGATTTCCTTTTTAGACAATCTTCCATTTTTTTTGTCATTAAATTTTTCACTCCAGTACAAATCGCGACACTACAAAACCAGTCTTCCCTGGTCAGCAAGCATGTCCTTTAAGCATAGACAGGTAGTCTCTTTAGAAGTAATCTAACAATTACTAGTCTTAGTTGCTAATCTCTGAATTCAGAAACAATTATTGCTCTGTGTTGTAATTACCTGGATATATGATGGAAGGAAGACACAGATGGGGTTTTCTTTCCTCCCTTGGAAAATCTTCCAATAAATATAGCAACACCACTCTATGCTTCTTTGTTACTAACATTTGATATACTAAGGAACAGTCTGAGTGGGACTCTCATCTCTGTGCAGTGAGAGGGTGGCAGCCAACAGGAGCTAATGAAAGAACCTATCCAAGGAGTCTGTCCGTGCGAGTGTGTGTGTGTGTGTGTGTGTGTGTGTGTGTGTGTGTGTGTGTGTGTGTGTGAATTCTGTGCATACAGGGGAAGAGAAAACAAGCAAACAAGCACTATGGGTTGAGTTGCCTGTTTGTGTTTTCTACTGTCAGTCTGCTTGAACATCTGTTAGTCCCACATCATCTTTCTCACCACTGGTTCTCAAGGACCTGCCAGGAAAACATACCCTTCAGTGCTCAGTGTAACAATTCAGTTGTGCCAGTGCAGTATTCTCGGGGCAGTTGTCACTGCCCTCAGGCCAGTGTTTCAATCCAGTATGTTTAGGGCAATCGCCATTGTCCTCAGGCCAGCAGGAGTAACTATAATACTGAAAATAAACTATTAAACCTAAGTCATCCTTCCCAGCAAAGACAATGAAGAGTTAACACATGAGGACGACAAAAGCCTGTATCTAAGAGTCTTCTCTAGGAATTCATCCATCCTCATATTAGATGCAAGCTTAGGTTATATGTTAGATAATAGGCCCACATGTTTGCATATTTCAAAATATGCCTATTACTATTAAGAAACACCATGTTCTGAAGTGTGCTTTCTCATCAACAAGGGGGACTAGGAAATCACACCTCTGTATAAATGTTCAGTGTCTCCTCTAAAGAAGGCTGCTCTTATTGAAGAAAACGCAATGTTAGAAAAACAGTAAAAGCTCAGAATAAACAAACCCAGTTGCTAGTGAACTGAAGCCACTCAGATCCCTTATGGCATCTCAAGGTCTCCATTTTCTAGGGTGTAAAACAATAGTTGACTTCCGAGATCAGTTTTAGCTCTAAAAAAAAAAAATGCTATGATTCTGTGAGCCAGCCCTATAATATGAACCAGGAATCTTTTCTTTAATCCTTTTGATATCAGAAAGTATTTATGCAAATAATATTTTTCTAAGATTTAAAATGTCCATTGCGGGGAAAAATGTCCATTGATAAAGGGTTCTTTTAGCACTTCCCACAGTGGTGTCAAAAGATTAAACCTGCTAATATTTTTTTAAATGCTTAAAGATAACATGGAGAAAAACATTTCAGAGAAAATACCATGCACAGATTTTTGTGTAGGATTTCAGCGTTAAGATGTGGCTTCATACTTCAATCTCCAATTCAACATTATGAATTAACTTAAATAAGAACTTTAGACCAAGGTTCAGTTTATGTCACTACAACAAACATGTGACACAGGGAAATGCAGCTGAACTAGTATTTTCAATTACAATAATGGATAATGTGGCTGAGGATTTAAGCCTCAGCGTGTTTAAAAAGCCCATAGTCCGGTGTATAGACGACAGTGCATGTTCATCTACCCCCGCCTCTCCCATTAAACACTACTGTAAATCCTGGAAATAATGCCATAGCCATTCAACAGAGACTCAGAACAATGGGAAGAGGCTGGTGGACTAGCTGATGGCCTGTGACCATAGGAATGATACAGCAATAGGACACGCTGGTGTAAAAACTCCTGGCCCTAACCTAGCTGTAGAAGTCAAGGGAGGCTTGTTGTTTTTATGTCTAACTAGACTCCAGCTAAAAACAGTAGGTAGCCTTACAGCACGGCCATAAAAATCCTGTCACAACAAGCTCCAGGGCAGGGAACATTCTCTATCCCTACAGTCTAGTACCAATATCTTCCCTTACCCGTGCTGGCGAAGATCCCTCCACCCATCATGAGGCTGCAGCAGAATTCAGATAAAAGTCCAGATGCACCAGGCAAAGCAGACAGACCGTAAGCCATTAGAGATTAGACTGTCACTAACACTGTTGCCCCACAAAATGGGACGAGGTCTGCATGCTGAACATAGAAAGAGTAACTACCCGCTGCAATGGAAGACCTAAGGAGGACCCAGAGCTTTCTGCTATAATAGCAAAAAGGTGGGGAAATAGCCTAGTGTGTAGTTACAAACTGAATGGAAAAAATTAATACCAGCTTTGTGCCTGCCACGGAGAAAGGATATGCTTTACCGAAACCATGCAGTAATCAAAGTTCTAGCAGATACCATTGCTGGATAAGCAATCCCAGAAGAAGCTCAAGTGAGAGAACAACTCTAAAGGGCTTATAAAATAACTACAGTTCAATTTTTAAGAAATAAAGTGGAGTTAGAAACCATAATGAGGGTAGAAAAATCTAGGAAGCAAGAAAATCTGAAAAGATTGAACAGCATTTCTAACCATAAGAAATCAGTTCAAGGAGCAAGTTAATCAATAGATAAGACATCAACAAGGACAGGAATGCCTCTGAACAGCTGCCCAACAAGCTTTCAAAAATCTGTATTAAAAAGGTAATATAGAGGTGATAGCTGTAACCGATGAAAAGAAAAGGCCCAAGATGAATCTAGTAGAAATGTCACAGGCAGTAATAGAGTAGACACAGGATAAAAGAGACTCAGACATGTTGTGCATTCTTATTAAGAATTATAGGAATTCTGTGATTAAGTAGGCACTCAAAAGCTCAAGAAGAAACAGTATAAACCAACCCATAGGTGAACACGCCACAGCGAAAGAGGAAAGCATCAGGGACAAAGAACAGCTCAAACACAGCTCAGGAGCCAACGTATCAACAAGAGTGGCTGGAAAACTATGTCTTCAGAATAATGAGAAAAACAACTGACAACTGGATTCTCCTCCCCAATGCTCTATTGTTTAAGCACCAACATAAGATACAACTTCAAACAAGCAAAAGATATTCAGAGACTTTTCTCATCTTGAGGAACATAAATCCAAAGGAAAAAGAGAAATAGAGCAACAGTAAGCACAGATGATATGACTCAACTCAACGAAACACTGACTGTATAAATGGTCAGAAGACCCAATTATATAAAGAAGACATGTAGTATAAAAGTATGGTAGAACTACTTTGGTAAAGAATTTTGAAATATGAGGGGTCATCAAGATTACCAAACTATGAGGTCTTTATTTAGTTCGAGAAAATAGATGTGCTCATCTATTGTATCTAGTAAGACAAAATATGTAAGTGGGTGTAGTAACTTATACCTATAATCTCAGAGCTTGGAAGTAGGGAAGTAGGAGGATCAGGCGTTCAAGGTTACCCTCTAATCTAAGTTACAGGAGACCCTGTCTCAAAAAAAAGAAAGAAAGAAAGAAAGAAAGAAAGAAAGAAAGAAAGAAAGAAAGAAAGAAAGGAAGGAAGAAAGAAAGAGAGGGAAAGAAAGAAGGAAAGAAAGGAAGAAAGAAAAACACAATGATAGTGTCTAAGAAACATTTCTAAAGTTACTAATAATAGAAATTAGATATATAATAACCAAATCAATAATAAAGAGTACACAGAAATTGCAAACAAATGTTAGGAAAGAAAGACAAATCATGGAGGAAGAGAAGGGCAGAGGACATGGTCCTTCAATGCCAAGTGACACCACATCTCAAAGGGCAAATGGTAAAATAAGCATGCACAGGGGACGTTGTCACAGACTAGTTTCCTTGGCATGTCACCTGACATTAAATTAGTGTGCAATTTCCTTAGCTATTATAAAAATTCGAGGAAGAATGTGGATTGAAGCTGCTGTAAAAGGTTATGTTTATAAACTGCAATGCATACCAGGTGCTCCAGAGTTACAAGGACTCCTTAGAGCCATGCTGACATGGTGATCTTCATAGTCCCAGATCCATTAGCTACTAGATGTGGCTACTGTAGACGAGAGTATGTGTGGATGTGGACAATGGGCTCCTCTCCAACCCCATCATTCTCCAAGCTTTGCAGCCACTGAAGGTCTTCTCTTAATTACATTCTCAGGGGCTGAGCCAGCAAGTTCTTGCCAGGAGAAGGCTTCAACACATCACATTGTCCATCAAACTGCTTCAAGGTCCTTACAATTAGTGTTCAAAGGAAACCACATCTACTAATCCACAACCCACTTAGAGCTTTCCTTAAACTATGCTGCTTGGATTTCTTAGAAAAAGCAATGAGTTTCATGCTGAAATTATTTTTTTAAAAACATTTACTAACATCTAAATCTTTCTAAATCAAAACCTGCTTAATTGCTTTCTAGCCAAAACAGGTTAAATAAAGTACTAACAGAAAACTGGAACTCTTTATGTTTTCCATTTTAAATGCATTGTAAGCCAACACAAAAGTATCTTTCCTGAATGTAAATGTATGCTCACAGAACCTGCTACTGTTAAATAGTGTCTCTACCTGGAGAAATGATCCCAAGAACATAAAACTATGTTGTATGATTTATTTCTTGTTCCTCAATCAAAACCAATCCTACTAGGAAAGTAAACAAGGATACCTGACCAGGTATCCTCGAGAGAAACTTAAAATCATTCATCTTAGCAAAATATGCCAACCTAGAAATAAACTGAGAAACCAATCAAATGAGGAAATACAAGTAGACAAGTTGCAAAATTATTCAACTCACAACTATATCAGGAAATAGAAAGATGATGGATCTGTTTACTAGACATCCTGAATGCATCAATCATGTTATCTCAACAATTCAATGCCTTTAATACTTACTTTTTTTTTTTTGGTAAATTTAAAAACCAGCATTATTCTGTATAAAAACCAAACAATAATAGAAACTGAACAGCTCCTTACATGTCCTGTAAGTATTGATTTGAAGAGCTGAAAAGGCCAATTTTACACTGAAAACAGATTTTTATATTAAAGAGATTTCTTCTTTCTGGGATGTCAGAAGATAAATGAGGTACCCTGAGCTGGAATCACAACTAAATTTGCTTTACCTGAAATGAAATCACCGGTCTTCTTCACCTTCTTGGCAATGTATGATCACAAAAACTCCAGGTCCTTTCTCTTTAGCTAATACACAAAAATATTGGGATCCCCAAATTGGGAGGGGGGACTTGAAAATTATTGCATAGCAAGGGGGTTGACAAAAGCAAAGGAAATTATATGATCTAGAAAAGATGCATGGACTTATATTCTTTTAACACATCTTTAACTTAATATGCTTTTTGCACAGTATAGCCAGGAACTTGTAGCTGGAAATTGCTACATCTGAATGGTGCATCACAGAACAGCTACATCTCATAAAGATCTAACACAGGAATACACAGAATGCATTTCTGTTTAGCAAGATCACACACATGTGATGGAAACCTAAGGTCATTGAAATGTACATTTTTTAAAGTCACGTCTTGCTTTAAAATCACCACCCCAGGCATGCTGTGTCATGCAGAAGATGAGCACCTGATTGGGTCCTCCACACCTTCCTCTTTATACTTGGTCAACACGATGGCTACCTTGGACTCAAATTTGAATGTGCAGTGTAGCACATGAATGGCGGTAAAAGAAGGAAAACAGAACCGGGAGAGGAGATAGAGAAGAAGGAAAGTAAAGTGAAGGGCAGCGGGCCTCCTGCTTCCCAGTATTGGAGCTTCTCAAGGCAGCCCAGGCATCAGAGCTTGCCAAAAGTTCTGGGCAGAGCCTAGATTCTGCAGAGGCTTGGGGACCCAGCTACCTAGATGTGCTGGAGCATCCTGCGGCTGCAGTGGGCAAACTCTAGGCAGTTGGTCCCAAGGCACCACCAGCTCATTACCGCCCACTTGGGGGCTCCGCTCAGGGAATCCTTCTTCCTAGCCACATCCTTTGGCTCGCTCTGCATCCCAGCGACTGACCAAGAGGTCCACTGGCCGAGCGACAAAGACTGAGGGCACCCAAGGGAAGGGGTCCGTGGGAGGATTGGTTCCCAGAGGCGGTCTGGACGCACTTAGGCTGCCAGCCGGGTCGCCCAGCTCCAGAAACCGCAGTCGGTGGGACCACGGTGCGGAGCAGAGAGAAGGGAGGTGAGGCAGAGGCATCCTCGACCTCAAGCTGCGCTCCCGCGCCAGGATGCCCCGTGGGCGAACCTCGGAGGTCCGGAGGAGAGAGCCCTGAAGCTTGGTCTCAGGATAACGAGGCTACCCAGGCGGGGCCACCAGCCCGCGCTGAGAAGCACCGGTACCTCTCCTGCCCCCGGACCCGGCGGACCACAACCGACCGAGCCCTGAGCCGCTGCTCCCGGGAGCCACTCGCTCCAGAACCGCACTGAATCCGAGATCTGGTCCCCCTGCCTGGATGCCGCAGCCTCTGAGGCCACCACCTGTGAGCCACCCGCAGCCAGGGCCTCTGGCCGGTCGCCTTTGGCTCCTTTCCTCTCCCTCCTACCTGGCCGAGCTCCCCGGCACTCCACGCGCGCAACCGCAGGGGACTTTTGCAGAAGAACCCTTACTGCCAGCCGGCGCTCGCTGCAGCCTCCCTCCACCGAGGCTGGAGGATTACACGCAGCCCTGCGTGCCCATCAGCCGGTGCGGACGATCCCGGGTGGAACCTCAACTCGCCGGCCCCCACCCCCATTCATAATCCCTGCGGCCGTCTGCCACTACACGCCGCCCCCGCCCCCGCGCTCGTTCCCGCTCGCTGGCCCTGCGATGTGTCAGTAGCTCCCTGTTCATCAGCCACCCAGACAGCATCAAGGGTTTCCGCACCTCCTGGCTACAAGAAAGGGGGATGGGCCCCCACCCCCGGGGGTGGGGTGGGCGGGTGGAAAGAGTCTGGCTCATCACTCAAAGAGCTGGTGAGAGCTCAGTAGCCCCTTGCTCTCCTGTTGCACAAAGGAGTCCCTGAGGAAGGGGATCTGTGTTCCTAAACCAAAGGGTCATATCAGTGCTGAGAAGGTGTTTCAACAACACACCCTGGGAGAGGGTCCCACAACTTAGGAATTTAAGTGATGCAGCAGCAACAGGCTCAGGCACCTGGGAACCTGATCCTTCTCTAAGAAAACAGATGGGCGGAGTCCTGCTGTGTGTGTGTGTGTGTGTGTGTGTGTGTGTGTGTGTGTGTGTGTGTGTGTGTGTTTTCCTAGTTGTCCAGTCCTTTCAGTCAAGATGCAAGAAGGAAGCTGGCAAGGATAAGAAGAAGCCAGGGAAGGGGTACCTTGAAGTACCAAACTAATTAGACAACAGAAAGACTTTCACAGATACTTTAGCCTATTTCTCCATTCATTCCAATGACCTTCCGGGCATTTTACAGGAAGCCCAGGACATGGTATCAGGACTCACATATGGTTAGGGTGGTTAGGACACTAATCTGCATCGCAGCAGTTCAGTATCTAACGGAAGAAACAACCATAAAACCCAAAACACGCAGTAATACGCGTTATGACACATGTCATAACTGCTCAAGTGGAGGTGATTTTCTTTGTGAGGGAGGGAGACAGGGTCAGGGAATTTCTGAACTCTGCATACTAAAGAGCACATAAAGGCTCACCAGGGAAGTAGCAAATTCCATATTTTCCCACTGACCCAGACTGTACAGGACCAGGCATACCTGCACCATATGGATGATAAGACATCGTCCACTCCTGCTGGGCGCTGTTTCCTCCACCACCACCTGCCAGGGAACACACAAATCTCCTGCTGCAACGCTACCGACTGTCCAGTGGCTAGTTTCTTTTTCCGGCTTTTTGCTTTGTATTATACGCCATCCACTGCATCCATTACCTTGAAACTGAGCCCAAAGTTAATAACACTGAAGCAATGAGCCTCTGGGGGGAGGCCAACAAAGCGCGCAATGTCACGGTTCTGACACAGCCTCTTTTTCTAAACTACAGTGAGAATTAATTAGCGAGACTTATTAAGTATGAAGACATCGTTGTCCAAAGACACCGTGGATAGGAGCCTAAAATGTGATTTAATCTAAGAAAAATAGAACCAAGTTGAGAGGCATGGTCCCCTTCTCTGGATATTAAAATTTTTGAAAATGTTAATAGCTACTAAGTCTTTCAAGGTTATTCATTCCCTCCTCTTCAGAAAACAGAATCAGTCCAAGCCGTTCTTGTTCCAAGCAAAAAAAGTATATTATAATCTGATCATGATATCAGCTATTTAAACAACTTTCCTGTCTCTTCCTGGAACTTCTATACTCATACTCTAACAAAGAGAATTGAGAAAGATTTAAATACCACTTTCTTCATATGTATACATATTTTACTCATAAACACTGAAGTATTTGCAAAGGTTGTCAAGAGCAGTTGCATTTGGCCAGAAGTTGCATGGAAAAGTCCTGAGGAGAAGCAGCATGAATTAACCAACAGGACAGCAGAAGATACAAGCAAAAACACCTGAGGTGCCAAGGAATGAAGAATGAAATGCAAAAACTGTCTTACAGAAACTGGAACAGATGCAGAAGTAAGGCAAGAAAGAGAGAAAGGAAGGAAGGAAAGAAGAAAGGAAGGAAGGAGGAAGGAAGGAAGGAAGGAAGGAAGAAAGGAAGGAAGGAAGGAAGAAAGGAAGGAAGGAAGGGAGATGCAGACAGGGCTGCTTGGTTTCCAAGGAAGATAGGAAAATTCCAAAAGAAACATCAAAACTTACCAATGGGTAACTTAGATTTTGTTCCACAGAGGCAGTACAATTCTGACCATAGGAACAGGAATATTAAGTGGAGAAGAGGATGTTTGGAAAGCAGGCTAAAAGAAAGAATGAGAGGAGGGAAAACTAATACTGAAGGCTTTTGAAAATCCATATGGGAGTCTAGAACTGTAGACGATAGAGAGAGGGAGAGAGAGAGAGAGAGAGAGAGAGAGAGAGAGAGAGAGAGAGAGAACAAACTTTGAATGGAGTTGCCATATGATTAACAATTCCCTAACAACATATCTTATACTAATAAGCAAAACCTGAAAAGAATGAATTCTACCTTGTCAATGGACCACAGAGGTGCCATGGATACTCCTCCTCCCACAAAAAATAGCACAGGCTATTTATTACTTTCCATGTGATTACTTTGTAGCCCGATGGTAAGACCCTATTGCTGAAGACATACTTACTATGTCATCAAAATAGGGAAATTGAGCTGGTGCCTAACTAGAAGCTCCACTCCTCCTGAGGAGTGCTCTTCGTGCTAGAAGGTACTTCATTTACTACTGGAGGAAGAAGGTGACCATCGTTTTTACCTAACTACACATCCTGTGACCTACAACAGTGGCCTGCCTGCAAGATTGACTGACACAATGGTGACACGAATGTTATGGGAATGACCAAACACATTTTTATTGAATTTAAGGCCCACTCCATGAGCTATAACTCAGGCCTGACATTGTTGAAGTGGTCAAGAACCTTAGACTAGATAGTTCATTGCTATTAGTAACCCAATACTATTATTCTGCTAAGGAAGCAGCAATATGAGTCCCAATAAAATATTGCTATACTCATACAAAAGAGTTCAGCCTTTATCAGAGAAGCGTCTTCTTAGAGCGGGAGATGCTAACTAACTAAGAGATCTACAACTGGACAATGTGCTATAATAGAGTGTGAATCAGTCAGTACTAAGTGGAACATCTTTTTCAAATGTTTCTCCTCAGGTCCCAGGGACTTAGGCAAAAGAGGAGGGAAAAGATGATAAGGGCCAAAAGTGCTGGATGACTAAGGAAGTCCTGTTTGGAAGACATTACTGTAAAATTGATACACATATGAACTCACTAATGGTGACAGCATTCATAAGACCTGTACAAGATCAAACCAGCAAAGGCAGAGCACTGAGAATATTTGCAATTATCCCTTAAGAAAGAGAATATTCGATGGTTCCAATGCAATGACACTAAGTTATCGACCACACTCCAGGCCCCACACCCAACACCCAAGAGCAGTTAGCCAACACAAAAGACATAGTCTCTCTCTCTCTCTCTCTCTCTCTCTCTCTCTCTCTCTCTCTCTCTCTCTCTCTCTCTCTCTCTGTGTGTGTGTGTGTGTGTGTGTGTGTGTGTGCATAAGCACTGAAGAAATTAAGTAGTGTGAAGACGTAACTTTTCCCATTAATTTATTCACTTTATATCCAGATCACTCCCCCTAGTTTTCCCAGTCCTCGATCTCACACAGTCCCTGCACCATCCCCCCTTCCCTTTTCCTCTGAGAGGGTGGAGGCCTTCCTTGGGAATTGTCCTACCCAGGTACATCATACTACAATCCATAAACCCAAAGAAGCTAAACAAAAAGGAAGGCTCAAGTAAGTCTGCTTGAATCACTTAAAAGGGGGGATAAGATAGTCATAGAAGGTAGATGGAGGGAAGGAACTTGGTGAGAGAGGGAATGGGTAGGGAAATGAGGGGTGCTCAGTATCCTATTTTATTTTAAGTAAATTAATTATCCTCAGGGATAATTCCTAATATCTTATTTTAAGTAATAAGGTCTGCAATCCTCAGGGAACAATGCTCTCTTACAAGCATACTTCCAGTAATGTATGTACAAAGTATCTTGTTCTTTTTAAAAGCAAGCTATCATATTTGTGTATGGAACTTCTTGCAATGTAGTTGTTAAGGTCATGTGTAAGAGACATCAAAACCTTGCATCATTATCTGTCGCCCAAATAAAACGTCACTCAGGTGAGACATGAAGAGGATGGAAGGAGATGGTATAAAAAAAGGAGGAGGAGGAAAACGAGGAGGAGAGGAGGGAGAGAGAAAAAGGAAGAGGAGGAGGAAAAGGAGGAGAAAACCATCACATAAATGAAAAACCCCAAAGGGTATGAGACAGAAATGATAGACATGAAAGTGTCTAAACTTAAATAAAAATAAACAAAAGAAAAAAGAAAAGAAAGGAAAAAATTTTTAAAAAAAGGAAAAAATTAAAAAAGAAAGAAAAAAGGAGAAAAAAAACAATTTCCAAAAGGAAAAAACAAAAAACAAAAAACCAGAAATGGCTTCTAAGAGATGTGAAAAGGTTGTCTTGTTTTGTAGAAATTGTAGAAATACAATGTGGATCCACAGCACAGGTGACTAACATCTATAAAAACAAACTTTATTGGTAAATTAGTAAGAAGAACTTTCATTCATGAATCTCAGGGGAAAGACTTGAGCCTACAGAATACAAACAAACCCTATGTGCACTAATAAGTTATTGAATTTTTTTAGATTCTTATTTTATCATGTAAGTTATATGGTAAAGGTGAATTTTTCCAAGTAAAATTTGAACATAGAGGAAACACCCTAAATCTAAAGAGAGAAAAGACCAAGTGTAAGGAAAAATAAGTCAAGTCAATTTTCTTCAAAGCAACATTCAGAGCCCATCGCCTTGAAAAGAAGACTATCTAAGGAAAGAGCACAGAACGCAAGGGAGCCAGGCCAGCCTGGGCTGCTCATCAGATGTGAAGAACCAGTGTAAAACAGTAGAAGTCAAAGACGATTCGCTGCATATGAAGGAATAAATCTGGGGAAACTTTCTCTGAAGGACTGCTGATGAACGTGGACGTACATCTTACTCCAAGACTAAGAATGTAAAAACTGTGAAGGCCATCGTGTGCTGAATTTTAGGGCATGGAAATGGCACAAGTCCCAAACTCAGAAGGAAATAATAAAAAAGGTGGCTGCACTTACATTTAGATCACTGGCTGGCTCGACAAGAGTTGTTGATATGGATGGTGCCATTCAAGACTGACATCTAAGTGGTAGACTAAGCATCTGCAACAATATACAGTTAAACACCAAAACATTTAACTTTTACATGAAACACTACATGCATAAAACACAGTGAAGAGAGTGCATATCAGTTCTTATCACTTGTTACTGATGGTTGTCGCTTAAATAAGAGCACCTGGCTGTTATAGAGAGATCTGAGGGTACCCACGAGAAAGCAAATCTATACTGCGAAACACACTTTTCTGAATACACAGTGTATAAATTTATATGCAATATGTGGCGGAGGATGTGCAGATGCCTCTGCTATATAGTAAAATATCGAGACCAACATTTATGGAGACAAAAAGGACTGGTGATTAGAGTTGGGGCTATTTTTGTTTGTTTGCTTGAAAATATGTTTAAAGGATCATTAAACAGCACTTTAAAAGTTGGCACTGATCCACATGAGGGTTACATGGGAAGATTCAAATTTCAGGAAAGAGAAGCAAGATCAATGCTTTACACACACAAACCCTAACTCCATCTATGCAGGGTAAAGGAAATAGCAACAGTACGGCAGAAGCCATGGGAGACGAAGGATTGCGATGAGAGATAAAATAATAGTGTGAAGTGGATGTAAACAGTAATAGTGTGTGTAAAGCTAAGGTAAAACCCACAGCGAAGGCATGACAGCAGTGAACGTCTGTGATCCAATGCACGGGGAGAGAGGTTACAGAGCAGTGTTCGCAGGAGACAGAGTGACAAGCTGAAAGGGGAGACCAAAGCCAGGAGAATCCTTTTCACGTCTCCTTTTCATTACACGCAGTCTAAATCTGGGTATAATCACATTCAGCGCCTCAAAAGTAGAAATTGCGTGTTCTCTTCGAGACCTAATTTACATCATTTTTATGAATGTAAATTTGAAGGGAAAAAAACCATCATTGTTACAGTTTCAACATGAAGGGTGACTCAAAAAGCCTTATGTACTCTAGGCTTAGTCACTACCTCGCGGTACTATTTGGGAGGATCCTAGGTACTGGTTAGGAGGAAGTAAGTCACTCAGACCACATTGATTGCACTTTATCCCAGGCCCTCTTTGCTTCTCCCTTTAAGGATTAGAACTTCGGAAACTGCAAGTCAGCTCTGTCCTCCTTTAAGTTGCCTCGCTCAGGTATATCACGGGGACCCAAAGTGAACACCATCCATACATTACGTCAGAAAGATGGGACGCAGAAATAAGGAACTGAGTGCAACGTTCTCCAATCATCATCACACAAACCTAAAGACAATAGAAAGTCAAAACAGCTGGAGGACTTTTCACTTGAAAATTATGTACAGAAGCCATTTAGAAATTCTAACTTCTCCAAGTTGTGATAAGCGAAAACACTTGGGAAATGTGTGGTGGTTTGTGGTCATTTTAGCTGAGTTAACAGGTTAAGCGCGGTTGAAAGGTTTAGCAACCCAATTACTACATCAAGAGGAGGAAAATAGAAGAAAGGAAATCATTTAGAAGATGTGATACAGGGGTTAGAAAGGAAAGGTGTCTTGGTTAGCCTCTCTTTTTGCTGTGAAATAACCCTGACCCAAAGCAGCCTGGGTGTGGAAAAAAGGGTATTTCACCTAACCAACTTCCAGGTTATTCGCGGTTGCTGAGGGAATACAGGGCAGGAACCAAGAGTCAGGAACTGGTACAGAGGCCATGGAGAAATGATGCTTACTGCCTTTGTACTCTGTGCTTTGCTCAGCTTGCCTTTTTAAACAACACAAAGGGAAGAAATAAGGAATTGTGTGTTTTCTGCCAGCCCAGAGCTCTCACTGCCTTCAGTGAGCTGGTCCCTTCCACATTAATCACTAAAGGAGAAAGTACACCACATGACAGTCTTACCCATAGGCCAATCTGACAGAGGCAACTCCTGAATTTAGATTCCCTCTTCTCAGGTAACTTTAGTTTGTGTCAAGTCAAGAAAAACTATTCTGCACAGAACCTTACTACAACAAATAATGTAATTCCCTGGTGGGGATGCTGTTCAGTGGAATAGTACTAATCTAACTTCTGCAAAATCCTGGACTTTGAAGAGCTGCTTTTTGAAAATAGAAACATAATAGTAGGCATGGTGGTGCCTGCTTTTAATCCCAGCCCTTGGGAGATAGAGACAGGTGGATCAGTGAGTTTGATGTGAGCCTGGTCTACAAAATGAGTTCCAAGATGACCAGGGCTACACAGAGAAACTCTATTTCAAACAAAACAAAACAAAATGGAAAACAAAAGAATATAGAAACATATCACAAAAATAATTGATAGACCAATCAATCAAGAAAAACTATATCAATATAAAATATAGACACAAAAAGAAACAAATTATACTAATTTACACCTAAGGGCTGCTTTAGTCAATAGTACAATTTCCTTTTCATTAAAATATTTTTCTCCCTTAAGAGAGAGGAGGAAGTAGAGATTTTGGGATCACTTATGCATACTACCATATCATCTGCAAATAGTGATACCTTTATTTCTTCTTTGTCAGTTTGTGTCCCTTGATCTCTTTTTGTTGTCTTATTGTTCTAGCTAGCACTTCAAGTACTATATTGAGTAGATATGGGGAGAGTGGGCATCCTTGTTTTGTCCCTAATTTTAGTGGATTGCTTCAAGTATCTCTCCATTTAATTTGATATTGGCTGTTAGTTTGCAGTAAATTGCTTTTAATATGTTTAGGTATGGGCCTTGAATTTCTGATCTCTCCAATGCTTTTAACATGAAGGGGTGTTGTGTTTTGTCAAATGCCTTTTCTGCATCTAAGGAGATGATCATGTACATTTTTTTCTTTGAGTTTGTTTACATGGTGGATAACATTAGTGGATTTTCGTATATTGAACCAACCTTGCATCTCTGGGATGACGCCTACTTGATCATGGTGAATGATGTTTTTGATGTGTTCTTGGATTTGGTTTACAAGAATTTTATTAAGTACTTTTGCATCGATATTCATAACCAAGATTGATCTGAAGTTCTCTTTTTTTGGTAGGGTCCTTGTGTGGTTTAGGTATCAGAGTAATTATAGCTTCATGAAAGGAATTAGGTAGTGTTCCTTTTGTTTCTATTTTATGGAACAGTTTGAGAAATACTGGTATCAGGTCTTCTTTGAAGGTCTGGTAGAATTCTGAACTAAATCCATCAGGTCCTTTTTTTTTTTTTTTTTTTTTTGGTTGGAAGGTTGTTAATGACTTTTATTTTCTAATCGGACATAGGTTTTTTGTTTTTGTTTTTTTTTTTTTTTACAAAATTTTCCTGCTCTTGATTTAACTTTGGTATGTGGTATCCTTCTAGAAAGCCATCCATTCCATCTGGATTTTCCAGTTTTGTTGAGTATGTTTTCATAGTAGGAAGTGATGAGTTTTTTGAGTTACCTCTGTTTATTTTGTTATGTCTCCCATTTCATTTCTGATTTTGTGAATTTGGATACTGCCTCTGGGCCATTTACTTAGTTTGGATAGTAGTTTATCTTCTTGATTTTCTCAAAGAACCAGCTTTCAGTTTTGCTGATTCTTTGTATTGTTCCTTTTGTTTCTATTTGGTTGAATTCAGCCCTGAGTTTAACTATTTCCAGCCACGTTCCACTCCTCTTTGGTGAGTTTGTTTCCTTTGGTTCCAGAGCTCCCAAGTGTGCTGTTAAGTTGCTAGTGTAAGATCTCTTCAGTTTCTTTACCAGGGCAATTAGTGCTATAAATTTTCCTATTGGCACTGCTTTCATTGTGTCTCATAAGTTCAAATGTGATATGTCAACATTTTCATTAAGTTCCAGGAAGTCTTTACTTTCTTTCTTTATTTTATCCCTGACCAAATTGTCATTGAGTAGAGAATTGTTCAGTTTCCACATGTATGTGGGCTTTCTGTTGCTTTTGCTGTCATTGAAGACCAGCCTTTAGCTATGGTGGTCAGATAAAGTACATGGGATTATTTCAATCTTCTGGTGTTGGCTGAGGGTTGTTTTATGACCAATTATATGACTGATTTTAGAGAAGGTACCATGAGGTGCTGAAAAGAAGGCATATTCTTTTGTTTTAGGGTGAAATGTTCTGTAGATATCTGTTAAATCCATTTTGTTCATAACATCAATTAGTTTCACTGTGTCTCTGTTTACTTTCTGTTTCAATGACCTGTCCATTGGTGAGATTGGGGTGTTGAAGTCTCCCACTATAATTGTGTGGGGTTCAATGTGTGTTTTGAGCTTTAGTAAAGTTTCTTTTATGAATGTGGGTGCCATTGCATTTGGGGCATAGATGTTCAGAATTAAGACTTTCTCTTGGTGGATTTTCCTTTTGATGAATATGAAGTGTCTTCCTCATCATGCTTGATAACTTTTGGTTGAAAGTCTATTTTATTGGCTGTTAGGATGGCGACTCCAGCTTGTTTCTTGGGACCATTTGCTTGGAAGACCTTTTCCCATCCTTTTATTCTGTCTATCTTTGTTATTGAAGAATGTTTCTTATATGCAGCAAAATACTAGCTCTTGTTGGCATATCCAGTCTGTTAGCCTATGTCTTTTTACAGGTGAGTTGAGTCCACTAATATTGAGAGATATCAAAGACATATGGTTCCTGTTATATTTGTTTTTGTAGGTGGCTTTATGTGCTTGTGGTTCTCCTCTTTTGGCTTTGCTGTGAGATGCTTAATATTGTATCTTTTCCTTCAGCAAAGTGGCCAGATATAAAATTAGTTCAAATAAATCAGTAGCCTTCCTTTATACAAATGATAAACAGTCTGAGAAAGAAATTAGGGAAATAACTCCCTTCACAATAGCCACAAATAATATAAAATATCTTGGGGTAACTCTAACCAAACAAGTGGAAGATCTTTATGACAATAACTTCAAGTCCCTCAAAAAAAGAAATCGAGGAAGAGATCAGAAAATGAAGAGATCTTCCATGCTCATGGATTGGCAGAATTAACATAGTAAAAACTGCCATCCTACCAAAGGCAATCTACAGATTCAATGTGAATCCCATCACAATTCCCAACACAATTCTTCAAAGACATGGAAAGAGCAATTATCAAATTGATCTGGAAAGGCAAAAAAACCAGTCCAGCAAAAAACAATTCTTAATAATAAAAGAACAGCTAGGGGAATCATCATCCCTGACCTCAAGCTCTCCTACAGAGCAATAGTGATTTTAAAAAAAACTGTATGGTATTGATACAGAGACAGACAGGTTGATCGATGGAATAGAATTGAAGATCCAAAATTAAAACCACATACTTATGCACACTTGATCTTTGACAAAGAATCCAAAAATATACAATGGGAAAAAGAAAGCATCTTCAATAAATGGTGCTGGTGTAACTGCCTGTCTATATGTAGAAAATAAAAATAGATCCATATTTGTCACCATTCACAAAGCTCAAGTCCAAGTGGATCAAGGACCTCAACATAAACCAGATACACTGAATCTAATAGAAGGGAATGTAGGAAAGAGCCTTGAACTCATTGGCACAGAGGGAAATTTCCTAAACAGAACTCCAATGGTTTATGCTCTAAGATCAAGAATTGATAAATGGGCCCTAATGAAACTGGAAAGTTTTTATAAGACAAAGGATATAGTAAGACAAATCGGCATCCTACAGATTGGGAAAAATCTTCACTAACCCCATATTAGAAGCCTAATATCCAAACTGTATAAAGAACTCAAGAAGGTAACCACCAAAAAACCAAACAACCCAATCAAAAACTTGGGTATAGAACTAAATCAAGAATTCACAATGGGGGAAACTCAAATGGCTGAGAAGCACCACAACAAATGTTCAAAGTCCTTAGTGATCAGAGAAATGCAGATCAAAACTACCTTGAGATTCTACCTTACACCAATCAGAATGGCTAAGATCAAAACCTCAGGTGACAATACATGCTGGTGAGGATGTGGAGAAAGAGGAACATTTCTCCATTGCTGGTGGGATTGCAAACTGGTACAACCACTCTGGAAATTAATTTGGAGGTTCCTCAGAAAATTGGAAATAGATCTGCCTAAAGATCCAGCAATATCCCTCTTGGAACTATACCCAAAAGGTTCCCTTCCATGCCACAGGGGCACATGTTCTGCTATGTTCATATTGGCCTTATTTGTGATAGCCAGAAGCTGGAAACAAACCAGATGTCCCACGACAGAAATATGGATACAGAAAATGTGGTTCATTTACACAGTGGAATACTACTCAGCTATTAAGAATGAGGACATCCTGAGTTTTGCAGGCAAATGGATGGAACTAGAAAATATCATCCTGAGTGTGGTAACTCAGAACCAAAAGGACATGCATGGTATGTACTCACTAATAAGTGGATATTAGCAAAAAAATGTCAACAAGCTGAAGGGCCCAAGTGAGAACACCTCAGTCCCACTTGGGATGGAAAAGAAAGCAACCACGAAGAAGAAAGGAGGGGGGATCTGGGAGGGAAAGGGACAGCGGTGTGGTGAGAGGGGAACATGATCTGGTATTAGGTGGAAGAAAATGACTAAAGCCCTGAGGGCCAGCAGAAAGAATGTAAACAGGCAATCTCAGGAAAAAGGAGGTTGGGAGGACCTTCCAGAATGTACCAGAGACCTGGAGGTAAGAGACTCTCAGGACTCAAGGGAGAGGGGGTGACTTAGATGAAATGCCCTACAGTGAGGAGTGGGAACTTGTTGATCTCACCTCCAGTAGAAAGACAGGGCATCAAGTGAGGAATGGGGTTTCTATCCCACATTCAAAACTCTGACCCATAATTCTTCCTGTCTGAAAGAAATGCAAGGATGGACATAGAGAAGAGCCTGAGGAAAAGAAGGTCCAGCAACAGGCCCAAAGAGGGATCCAGCTCAAGGGGAGGCCACAAGACCTGAAACCTCACAAAAAAGGACCTATCATGACTGCCCTCCGAAAGACCCAACAAGCAGCCAAAAGAGTCAGATGCAGATATGTACATCCAACCAATGAACAGAAGCTGCTGACTGTTCTAGTTGAATTAGGGAAAAGCTGGAGGAAGCTGGGGAGGAAGGTGACCCTATAGAAGAACCAGCAGGCTTAATTAACTTGGACTCCAGAGATCTCTCAGACCCTGGATCACCAACCAGACACCAAATGCCAGCTGAAATGAGGCCCCCAGCACATATACAGCAGAGGACTCCTGGGCCTGGGTTCAGTTAGAGAATGCACCTAACCCTCCAAAGACTGGAGGAACCAGGAAGTTTAGAGGTCTGGTGGGGTGAGTGGGCTGGGGACATGTCATAGAGACTGGGTAGAGGGGAGGGAGTATGGGATAAGGAACAGTCAGAGGGTGGACCAGGGGGGAATAAAATCTGGAGTGTAAAAGTAAAAAAAAAAAATAACAAAAAATAAATGAAGAGAGACAGGAGGGTAGCCCCATGACAAGACCACAAGTCTCAACTGACCTGGACCCCCGAGATCTGTCAGACACTGAGCCACCAACCAGGCAGCCAGTGCATATCTGATGATATGAGGCCACCAACACATATACAGCAGAGGACTGCCAGATCTGGCCTCAGTGAGAGAAGATACACCTAATCCTCAAGGCCCAGGTAGTGGTTTCCGCCTGGTAGAGTGAGGCTAGGGGGTCGGGGTGGGGACATCCTCTTGGAGACTATGGGTTGGGGAGTGGTCAGGAGACAGACCAGGAGGGGCTGAAGTGTGGACTGTTAAAAAGGATTAAAGAATAAAAAGATAAATTTGAGAGAGAGAGAGAGAGAGAGAGAGAGAGAGAGAGAGAGAGAGAGAGAGAGAGAGAGAAATTAAGCACTATAATATTAAAGGTACAGCACCTCCATTGGAAATGCCTGTCTCATTTGTAGGGGGTAAGAAGATGCTTTTAGTGGAAAATATAATTAAATAAGTCTGACATAGAAAAAAGATTTTAAGAAATGAGACAATCTTCAGTGATTTATATCCCTGCAAATGAATTACAAAGCCAATAAGATTTTCCCAAGAAAATTTTCACAAGCCCTCAAAAAGTAGTTTTTTCTTAAAATGTGTAAGCTACTAAAGGAGTAGTAGTTGTAATCTTATAAATAACTTCAATTTTATAAAGTATGGGGCATTGATAGCATAAGGACTCCACATAAAAGAAACATATCAACCAATCTTACTTATAATGTTATTTAGGAAAGAAACAAAAACCGTAGGATTATCTCCAGAATGTTGAGGTGGTGTTTGCATTTACATCAGTAACCATTATTCCTTTAAAAACCCCTCACAATTACCGAGGCCATACAAGAATATTTTCATCACAAGAACCTTTATTTCTTTAAATTTACTTTTTTAAATACATCCATCTCAGGGGAGGGGGTTGATTGAATCTAAAGACAAGATATTAAAGGCACTTCCATAAAAAGAAGACAAAGATAATGAGGCAATATTATAACTAATTTCTAATGCTATAATGGGGGCTATAAAGTCAAAGCTGAGAAAAGAAGAAATTGGATGTTGAAGTTAAGGAAGTTTGTGGTAGTTAATTCTGTGTGTCAATCTGACCTAGATGAATGCTTTAATAGCCTGTTAAAACATTTCTTGATGTATATTCAAGGATGTTTCTGAAAGAGATTGCCATTTGAATTTATGGACGGTGATCTTCCTAGCTGTGGGTTAGCATGACCCAATCCATCTAGGACCTAAAGAGAGAGTAAGACAAATGAAGCATTCCCTCTGTGTCAGTGTCTGGGCTGGAGCTCTGTCCTCTAGCCCTTAGACCTGAGCTTAACACAGTGACATTCTGGTTCTCAGGACATCAGTCTGGATTGGAACACACATCATCAGTTTTCTTGGCTCACAGACCCAGTCACCATCTGACTAGACACATACCACCAGTTTTCCTGGGGTTCCAGCTTTCTAAGAGCAGGTTCTGGGGCTTCTCAGTTGCCACATTCAAGAGTATTACTCTCTCAGAGTGAATGCTAAAAAAAAAAAAAAAAAAAAAAAAAAAAAAAAAGAGTGTGTGAGTGTACACTTGTCTGACTCATTCCATTTCTCTAATAAACCCCAACTGAGATACAGATAAAATAATCATTTAGAAAGAAAAAAAAGAAGGAAGGAAAGAAAGAAAGAAGAAAGGAGAATATCTAGATAACACAAATAAACCATTTGAAAAGTCTAAAAATAACTTATATATCAATAAATGGAAGATATGCAGAACTGAGTAAGATGAAATAAAAAATAAAATATCTCCTATTGGCAACAAAAAGCTGTAATAGCTATCAATAAGTTAATTGGGCATGTATAAAGTTTTTATTCACAAAGCCCCAGAAAATTATGAACAGGCACAGAAGGACAACCATGCTCTGAATAGAAAGATTCAAGAGCATAGAGTCAGGTACTCTAAATTATTGTATTAATTTAATTCAGTAACAACAAAACATGCTTATCTTAGAACCAGAAAAAAATGAATTCTAAATCCCATATAGAGGAATAAACCTGAAAGAAGTCCTAGAAAAAAATGAGCAAAAAGCTAAATCTAAAAGCCATAAAAAAGCAAACTGAAAATTTCTGCTGTTTAAAAGAAAAGAAAAATGCATATGCCAAAATTAAAGCCCGAAAGGCAGAAGACACTGAAACAAGCACTCACTGTAGGTACAACCAGAGTCAAAAAATGACCTAGAGTAAACTGTTGAGAAGCCTGTCAGGCTCTCTCATTCATTGCTGGAGGAGTATAAATTAAATCAACTTCTATATAACAATATAGTCACATAAATTTACATTAAAAATTCATTATACTCTGACCTAGAAATTCCATTTTAACACATTTCCAGGGCTCAGTTTGCTAGAATGAACTCAGCATAGTAGTGCTGGTTACCACAGCAGCCCACATTGAAATCACACACATACAAATTCCTTTGTTGTAGTGGTGTTTTAGAGATAACGAATGCTTAGAATTAGCCTAATATTTTTTAAACTAAACTACAGTCAAATATAGAATATTACTATATAACTTGAAAATTAAGCAAAAGTTAATATTCACTTATCAGTGAATACATACCATGTATGTCATTTTGGGTCTGGGTTACCTCACTCAGGTTGACATTTTCTACTTCCACCCATTTGCCTACAAAATTTGTGAAGTCATCGTTTTTAATAGCTGAGCCGCATTCCATTGCATAAATGTACCATGTTTTCTGTATACATTCTTCCATTGAGGGACATCTGGGTTGTTTCCAGCATCTAACTATTATAAATAAGACTGCTATGAATGTATTGAAACAAGTGTCCTTGCTATATGTTGGAGCATTTTTGGGTATATTCTGAGGAGTGGTATAGCTGGGTCCTCATGTAGTAGTACAATGTCCTATTTTCTGAAGAACTGCCCGGCTGATTTCTAGAGTGGTTGTACCAGTTTGCAATCCCACCAAAAATGGAGGAGTGTTCCTCTTTCTCCACATCCTTGCCAGCATCTGCTATCACCTGAGTTTTTGATCTTAGCCATTCTGATTGGTGTAAGGTGGATTTTCAGGGTTGATTTGATTTGTTGAATTGATGACTAAGTATGTTGAACATTTAAAGGACATACATGGTATGTATTCACCAATAAGCAGATATTAGCCCAAAAGTTCAAAGTACCCAAGATACAACTCACAGATCATATGAAATGTAGAAAGGTCAAAGTGTGAATGCTTCAATCCCACTTAGAAGGGGTTACAAAATAATCTCTGGAGGCAGAGGAGTGAGGGAGGGATCTGAGTGGGAGAGGGGAGAGGGAGGGGGAGGGAAAAGGAGGTCAGGATGAGGTATGGGAGGAAAGAGAAGTCCAGAGGGCCAGGAGAATTAACAGAAAAATGTAGCAGTGCAGGGTAGGGAACGGTGAGAACTACTAGAAAGTCCCAGACACCAGGGATGCAAGGTGCTCCCAGGACCCAATGGGGATGACTTTGGCTGAAATACTTAATTGTGGGGAGATAGAACCTGAAGAGACCACCTCCAATATAAAGACATGGCCCCCAGGAGAGGGATGGGACCACTCACCCATCTCAAAAATTTTAACCCAGAATTGTTTCTGTCTAAAGGAAACACAGGGACAAAAAATGGAGCAGAGGTTGAAGGAAAAACCATCCAGAGACTGCCCGATCTGGGAAATCCAGCCCATCCCCAGACACCAAACCCTGACACCATTGCTGATACCAAGAAGTGCTTGCACATAGGAGTCTTGCATGACTGTCCTCTGAGAGGCTCTCCCAGCACCTGACTCTAACTAAAATAGATGCAGATACTCACAGCCAACCATTGGACTGAGCCCAGGGACCGAAATGGAAGAATTAGGGGAAGGACTGAAAGAGCTGAAGGGGACTGCAACAGCATAGGAAGAAAGAACAACAATATTAACAAACTGGGCCCCTAATCCCCAGAGCTACCAAGGACTTTGCCACCAATCAAAGAGTATACAAGGGTGGGTCCATGGCTTTTGCTACAAATGTAACAGAGGACAGCCTCATCTGGCTGTCCCCATCTATGGGAGGGAAGGCACTTAGTTCTGTGGAGGCTTATTGCCCCAGCGAAGGGGGATGCTGGAGCCAGGAGTGGATGGGTAGGTGGGGGAGCACCCTCATAGAGGCAAAGGTGAGGGGGAAGGAGGGGTAGGGGTTGTGAAAGGGAGTCCAGGAAAGGGAACATTTGAAATGTAAACAAATAAAATAATTAATTAAAATAAAAAAAAATAATTAAGCAAAAGCTTGCTGTGAACAGATACATACAATTTCCAAAATGTATTATTAACTTAAAACAGCAGTTGGTTACCTTTGAGTCACAAAAGAATAAAGAATGAAGTATGTATTAGCCTTAATTGAATATGAATTTTAAAAATTCCTCAATGACAACTCAACACACAAATGAAGTGATGAGCTATAGAAGTGGAATGGAGCTTGGGACACATGTAGCAAGTTAAGTGTTATAGTATTTGATTTGAAAACCATGATAATTTTTATCTAGTTAAGCCTTAAGAAAAATGCATTTAAAAGTCATTAGATATAATGTAAATTATGTGTTCTGATCTCATGCACTCCCTTTGATCTCAAGGGGAAATTTGACATGCCACAGAACAATACTAGTACTGAAAGTGATTTCTTTTCATGAAAAGGTCAAACTAATTTTCACATGAAAGGTATAATCATGTTAGCAGGCATGATTCACATGGCTATTTCAGGTGCACAACCTTCTTTTTTAGTTAATTAATCATATACTCAACTGTCAAAAGGAATGACAGGCCTAAAGTTACCCATAGCCCTATTTGAAAGCTTTTTTTGTATTATACTTCAGACCAAGATGGGCTGACATCAAGCTTGAAGTCGATCCTTGTGACTCAGTGAACTTGTAATGAACTACAAATTCACCTCTGCTCTTCTCAAAGTTCAGCCCTTAAATGAGATCAGGTATTGCTCTGCTAAGGCCAACCTGATGACAAGCATAGTTCACAGTCTGCAGAACCACCAGCAAAAGTTCAAAGTAAGGGCCACTGAAGGCACATGGTCAGCCGGGGCATGTGCAATATGGGATACTATGAATGTGCTTTGGATTTGCCACCCTAACTAGCTTCTGAGAGAGAAACAGATGAGCAGTGATCCTGTTTGAAGTGAAAGTTCTGTTCCAAGACAATTCAAATTTCCCTGCTCTGCCCTCTTCCACCTACGTCACAAATAAGCTTTGGTTTCTCCTAGACTTTTGAAGTACAAATATCGGTTATGATATGAGATATTTGAAACTCTATTGATTATGTTTATAACAGAACCAGTAATGTTAGTAAAATTAACAACCTTCTTCATGCTGGGATTCCAGTAGCCTCCTGGCAGCAGTTGTCAGGTTTCTTGGCTAGCCTTGACTATCTGCAATATGTGAGGACTTGTTATGCACACAATAATATGTACTACAGGGAACTATTGAAAGGTTAGGGAGAAATATGTATGCCGAGTTCTTGGCATGAATTTGAATCATTAACTTATTTTCTCACTACTGAACAGACTTGATTTACTTGGCCACAATTAAAATCAACCAAATTTCCATGAATTTTCATATTAGTAAATCATTATCTAAGAATTGGGAGAATCCAGGCCATAATCTATTAAGCAATTCCTATACTGTCTGAAGGCTTACACTGCCTTAACCATGATCCTAAGAAGTTATAGTACTGGAAATTTACCTAATGAATTGTCCCATTGCAAACACTGCCAATACTACAAATGACGAAGTAGCATGAAATTTGAATATAGACTATTTACTTTCAAAGAGATAGTTGATTCTGTAAGAAATAGCAAAAATCATCCTCATTTCTGATGGTTCATCAAAAAGTAAACCTGAAAAGCAAAAAAAAAATATTTAATATTCAGTTTTGTAAAGAAGACCTGGTGTTCATTCATCCATTTGACACTCATCAAACATGTAACATATTCATCATCCCTATAGACCATGAGTGATTCTAATTGCTTAGAATGCAGTGTTGTCGAGGATAAGCTCTCAACTACCGATGACTTCTTTTTGCCTAATCAAAAAGTCAATCTTCCAAGTGGATTTTCCTCAGGATCTGGATTCTCTAACATTGCAGTGGGTCGGCCATAGTAGGTTAACATACAAGCTTTCAAGAGTTAAGAAACAGGGGTTGGGGATTTAGCTCACTGGTAGAGCGCTTGCCTAGCAAGCGCAAGGCCAGAAATCCAGGTTCAACTTCAGTAAGCTATGGCAAATGTATCCCCATCTTCCGAGTCACATGGTCCTGGTTTTCTACAGCAAGGAAATGACCTATGACAAGAAGCAATGCAATGACTTCCAGCAGCAGGAAAGATTTGGGCTTTACTAACCCATGTTGCTCCATAAGTTAGGAGCTCAGGAATAGGGTCTTGGCATACAAAGTCATAGTTTAGATAAATTAACTACTTAGTAAACTTAGACTGCAAAAGGCTGTGCCCTCAAGCGCATCCAACTTGAGGGGTCATGAGAGAAGGACAGCCAGGAATGAAGATTGAAAATCAATAAAACAAGGACATAAATGACAGTCCAAAAGCAAATGAGTCATATCTTTAAAGAAAAAATTTCCAAAAATGACAAATGCTGAATTTGTTCCTATAATAAGAACCAACATATTTCTTATGAATGTAGCAATTGCCAATGGTAAGAGGGGAGGAGAGTTTGAATAAAGTAGATTTTAAATATTTATTTTTGACTATGTGTACATTGCAGGGAGGAGTTGGTATGTGCACATGAGTGTAATGCCTGAAGAAGTCAGAGCCTTCGGATCCCCCTGGGACAGGAGCTACTAACATGGGTACTGAGAACCAAATTCCAGTTCTTTATAGGAGTGGTCTTCACTTTTAATTGCTGACCCAGCTGTCCAGCCCTCAAGTAAGTGGCAAACTGAATTCTGGAAAAGGAGTATATAACTTGGGAAAATAAAATGGAAAGGAAGATTAGGCAAATACAGATCAGTAAAGCAACTGGATGCAACTGAGATAGTCTTATGTTTCCATAAACTCACTTGGGCTGATCCTATTACAGAATTGTTAGGAATTTTAAAAATAATTTCTCCACTGAAATACAACACAAAGATCATTGTTCTCCTTTACAAAATGTAAATTTGATGAGTTTTTGTGTATTCCCAAGGTTCTGTGCCAGTTGTCAGCGCATAATTCCAAAACCTTTTATTCCTCCTAAAAAAAAATTCACACTAATTAAGGGAAACTGTCATTCCCTCACCTCATGCAAGGAACAATTATTTTATTATATGTCTCTGGATTTGAAATTCTGGACATACCTTATAAATGAAACCATCCAATGCACAACTTGGTACCTGGATCCTTTCACTTATTGTGTTTTGGGGATTAATTTATCCATAGCATTTGTCAGAACTACCTTTCATATACTGAATAATACTCTACTTTATGAGTGTTAAGCAAACATGCAATTTCTCCTCCCCCATGCCTCCCAGTCCCCACCACCTCCCTCCTCCCCCAGGGTATTGTGTGTTATTACCCTCCTTTTGTTATAATAAAAAAAGCCATTTTGTACATTCTTATACAAGGCTGTATACGTACGATTTCAATTCACTTGAGTGTAAATTTTGCCACAGGACTGCTGAGTTATATGTTAAGTCCACATTTAATCATTACACTATTTTCCAGAGCAGATGACCCACCTTGTATTCCTACCAGCAGTCTGTACAAATTCATATAGCAGAGCAAACAAGGGAGTTCAGCAGCCTAAAGGTACTGGTTGTTGAGTCTGGAAAAACTAAGCCCCAGGACCTGCATGGTGGAAGGAAAGGAGTGATTCTTGCAAATCATCCTCTGGCCTGCCACACATGTACACACACACACACGCACGCACGCACGCACGCACGCACGCACGCACGCACGCACACACACATGCACATACAAATAAAGATTGGTTTTTAATTGTATAGCCTTTTGTTTATTTGTTTTTGTTTTTCTTTCACACATTACATTCTGACTGGAATTTCCCCTCCCCTTGTTCCTCCCAGTCCCCACTACCTCCCCTCTCCCCAAGACTCCACTCCTCCTCTATTACCGTAAAAAGAAAACAAAGCAGGCTTCTTAGGGATCTCAAGTCATGGCATAAGGAGTTCCAATAAGCCTAGGCACAAACCCTCCTATCAAGGGTAGATGAGGCAACCCAGTAGGAAGAAAAGGGATCCAAGAGCAGGCAAGAGTCAGGCTCTTTTCAAAAGAGATCTGTAGCAGCTTTTAAAGAAACTACTTTCTCTATACCCTCATATTTGTCATTAATTCTTATTGTCTTCTTATTATGCTTAAAGTGATATCACCTTAAAGTTTTAGTTTTTATTTCCTGAAGACAGGTTACAATTATTTTCTTCTGTTTATTGGCAATTTCATAATCTACTTTGGAAAAAAAATCTGCTAGGATCATCTGTCCATTCTTTTATTGAGTTCACTTTTTATTGTTGTGTTGCAGGAGTTGTTTGATACAGTCTATGTGTTCCTTTTGATATATGCAATTTGAAAATATTTCTCCTCTTTTTCAGATTGTCTTTTCACTTTATGACTTCCTTGGAAGCATTAGAGTTCCTAATTCTTCTACACAGATATGCAGTTGTTCCTTATCACACTGTTATGCGAGAGTACACACAGTAAGCAGCTGCCGGAGGGAAGCAAGACATGCTGTTCCATGCTCCCAGCCCTGTCTTCCTCATCTATTTTCAAACACAGACACCATTTATTTTGTTCCTATTAATTTCACCCCTGCTACTGCCATCCCTATACCAGCCATCACCTCTTGCTGGTTTCCTACCTGCCAAAACAGTCCCCTCTTCCATTTTCCTATCATTTATATTTAATTGCTCTCCCTTTTGATCTACCCCTTCTTTAAGATCTCTTCCTCCTCTCTCAGTCTCTTTTCTGCTTTTTGACTCTGATTTGAAGGGTTATAGCCTCATATACTCATACATTTCAATGCTTGCTCCCTAGTTGGGGACAGTGTTTGGGGAAGGATTAGGAAGTGTGGCCTTGTTGGAGGAGATCTATCACTGGGGGTGAGCTTTTATGGGATTTCAAAAGCCAGTGCTATTCTCAGTCACATACCCTCTGTCTCTAACTTTTGGATAAGATGTAAGCTCCAGCACTATGCCTGCCTGCTTGCTGGCTTGCCTCCCACCATGATGGTACTCACTCTCTTAAATTAAGAACCTTGGTCATGGTGTCTCTTTACAGCTTCCCTCCCCCCAAAAACCCCCCAAATCTATGACAACTTACACACACTTTTAAGTATAGTCTTTATTTCAGAGACAACATGACTCTCTATTTTGCTGAAAATAGTCCTTCAAAATTTCCGATATTTTATGTAGCTGAATAAAATTCCATTGCATATATGCACTACATTTTCTTTATCTACTCTTCTACTGGTGGTAATCATGGTATTCAATATTATAGTTATTGTGAATTATTTGTCAACAGTCAAAACATGTGAATATCCCATGGTGACTCTGAGACTTTGCGTCTATATCCAGGAATGTTATAGCTAGGTCACATGTTTGTTCTAGTTTCAGTTCTTTGAAGAACCTCAATAGACATTTCCATCATGCTGTACCAGTTAAAACCCCCACCAGTAGAGAATAGACCCCACATTCTCTGCTACCCCCACGTCCTCTCCACAGTTGGGGTCATTCCTGCTCTTGGGTATAGCCAATTAGACTAAGGTGAGATGGAATCTTTAGGATTCTCTCATTTCTGCTGTCAAATCATGATGAATACCTTTTTCTAATATTTGACTGCTTGTGTCTTTTGAGAATTTTCTATTTAGTTCGTTAGTCTCTTTGCTGATTGGATGGTTGGAGGCATTAGCGTTTACCTTTTGCAGTTCTTTATATAGTGTGTTATATTAACCCTCTGTCTGATTGTGTACTGGGCAGGTCTCCCCAGCCCATTCTCAGGCTGGCTTTTCTCTCGCATTTTCTTTGCTGTTTAGAAGCTTCTCTTACATCATGCAATCTCCTCTGTCAATTTTCTGAGTTGTTTCCCATGTTAGAATCTTGTGTAGATACTCTGCTCTTATTTCGAAGTATTTTCTCCATTTTTTTTCTGGCAGTTTTAAAGCTTCAGGTCTTATGTTCAATTTGTAAATGCATTGTGTGTGTGTGTGTGTGTGTGTGTGTGTGTGTGTGTGTGTGTGTGTATGTGTGTGTCTGCACATGCGTGCACTTGTGCTTGCGCATATAGAAGCCAGAAGACAACTTCTTTCAGGCACTATCCATATTTTTATTTCTGAAAAGTTCTCTTACTGTCCTTACTGGCCTGGAGCTCACCAGTGAGATGAAGCTGATTAACTAGCATGCCCTAGTATCTGTTGCCTCCATCTCCCCAGTGCTGAGATCAAGGTTACACAACACCATGCTTGGCTTTTTAAATGTGGGTTCTGGGGAGTCAACTCAGGTCCTCCAGCCCATAAGTTAAGCAACTTACTCACTAAGCTGTTTTCTAAGCCTGCCTTGACCTATTGTTTTAAGCTGATTTTTCTACAAGGTAAGGGATATGAATCTAGTTTCATTCTCCTGCAGGTAGATAATCCAGTTTTCCCAGAAGCTCCTGCTAATCTCAGCTCCTTTCAGTTTGGCCTATTGATTTTATTCCAAAGTTGTTAGATGTTGGATCAGACTTAATTTTTTCTGTATAGATTCTTGGTTCTTTTATTCCCTTATAATGTCCTCCCTCTCTGATACTTTTGCTTATGTTTAATCAAGTCTGTTTGTAATGTTTTCCACTGTTTTTTTTCTGTTTTTGTTCATTTTTAATTTAGCACCCCGAGTTTTTCACTTCCAACACTCCTATTTGTTTTTGTAAATTAATTTTAAAGAAAAATTTGAAATTATAATATAATTACATTATTTCCCCTTCCTTTTCCCCTTCAACTCTTTTCATGTATATATTCCTGTCAAATTCATGCCCTCTTTTTTGTAGATACTGTTACATATATACATTTTACACATCCATGTTCCTAAATACATAAACAAAATATTTCTTTCTGTAGATGACATTTTCATTTCTATTGCTGATTTTATCATCCATTTTTCTAACTTTTCTTTTTAGAACCTGTCTATATTGAATTTACGTACTTGTATCCTCCTTGAGGTAACTGATCATTTTACAGGTTAACTTTGGACATCAGGTATTTTGCTATTTCAGTGTCTTTGAACTTAGTAGCTGCAGGGGAATGGCCTTCTGTAGGAGTTGCACCACCTGGCTTTTTTGTGTTTCATGTGTTTCTGTGAATGGATTGGCACATTTGGGTGTTTGGCTATTTCTTCAAGTTTTTTTTTAAAGGACAAGATTTAATTGGACTTTGCTTACAGGTTCAGAGGTCAAATCTGTTATTATTGTAGGAAACATGACAGTATCCAGCAGGATCTGGTGCTGGAGAAGCTGAGAGTTTTGCAAGCTAGAAGACTGACTTTCAGGAAGCCAAGAGGAACATCTCAAAGCCCACTCCCAGTGTCATACTCTCTCCAACAAGGCTACACCTACTTCAACAAAGCAATGTCTCCTAATATTACCACTCTGTAGGCTACGTATACTGAAATGACACACAGGGACTGGTCCTGTCAATTGGATGGGTCTCAATTTGGGGCACTCACTTGTTGGCCTTGTACTCCATCTCTGCTCCATCTTTGTTCCTGCACATCTTGTAGACAGGACAAATTTTGGGTCGGATATTTTGTGGGTGGTATGCTGTAATTATCCCTCTACTGGGAGTCTTTCCTGGTCACAGGAATTGGCCACTGCAGAATCCATATCTCCCATTTTTAGGAATTTCAGTTAGAATCACTTTCATAGGGCCACTGGGGCCTTGTTCCATTGTAGATCTCTGGCACATTCTAGCAATTGCCCCCTTCCTTCTAATTTCTATTCTCTTTCCTGCTTTTTCTTTTCTTTTTTTATTGGATATTTCTTTATTTGCATTTCAATGTTATTCCCTTTCCCGGTTTCCTGTCCATAAGCCCCCTATCCACTCCGCGTCCTCTTCTTCTATAAGAGTGTTCCCTTTCCCATCCATCTCCCCTTACTGCCCCCCTGACAATCCCCTATACTGGGGGTCCACCCTTCACAGGACCAAGGACTTCTCCTTCCCTTGGTGCTCAGCAAGGACATCCTCTGCTACATATACAGTTGGAGTCCTGGGTCAGTCCAGGTATAGTCTTTGGGTAGTGGTTTAGAAAGATCTGGTAGTGAAAAGCTCTGGTTGGTTGGCATTGTTGTTCTTATGGGGTTGCAAGCCCCTTCAACTCTGTCAATCCTTTCTCTAATTCCGTCAATGGGGATCTCATTCTCAGTTCAATGGTTTGCTGGTAGAATTCGCCTCTGTATTCAGTATGTTCTGACTGTGTCTCTCAGGAGAGATCTTACGGAGCCTTATCAGAAAGGCTCAGTCTCCAGTATCACTGATTAAGGAGAGAAAGCCAAGTGTGATATCAGCAACATCTTCAAATCATAGATGATCTCAAAAATGCATTTAAGATAGATTCCTGTAAGCCAAAGGGTGGGGGAGTATATGGAATGATGTGGAATGAGCTACTAAGTTCAAATTTACTTAAGAGTAGATATTTACAATGAATGTGAAAATAATCAAGTAAGGAGATAAAAGAAAAAGACCTCAAAGGGAGAAAATGGAGGAAGAGAATTGCCAAACACATGAAGAGAATAGAAGAGCAGAAGAGCACTATGGAAAGGAAATGATATATATATATATATATATATATATATATATATATATATCCAACATTACTTCCAATAATGAAAAGGTTGAGATCAAAATTAGATTAATGTAAGAATGAAATTGGAAAATGAGTTTTTACAAAAACAAAACAACCTCTACCCCAAACAGCCCCCCCTCCATTCAGTAAAGTAAAAGCAATATAATACTGAATGTATAATAAAGAAGAAAACAAGTTTGGGGGACACAGAAAGAGGAAGAAGAAAAGGTAAAAATGAGATTGTCCATCAATCTTAAAATGTATAAAGATTAAATGAATTAATGAAAGGAAACAAATTTAAATTATAATAAAAATATTATAGTAAGTATAAGGAAAAGAGGGTTATAGCACAAATGCCAGAAGAGTCAAGCAGGGAAACAGTTTCTTCCTGGGTCTGCAAGAGCAGGAGACTCCTGATTATGCACATGGAGACAGACATGGCAGCCGAACTAGTAGGTTCTTGTCTTTACTATGGCTCATGCTGACTTTGAACCTTTGTACAGAGCAAGCATCCAGTGTCTTCCAGAGCAGTCTTCACTGTAGTAATGTCCTTCTTGGTGTATCAGGGACCTCTTTTTGGCCACACTTATCTTGGCAATTTATATGCTTAACAGATTATTTTACCTTCCCAAGATGGTGCAGCCTATACATTCTGGGGTACAGCAATTCCACCAATGCAGCAATTCCAGTGGGGGTAACGCGGTACAGCGCTTGGGAGGGGTGTATAGTATATGGGAAATGTTCCATGCAACCACAGCACTGAGAACTACACAAATGGAGGTCTTGTCTTAATATCTTCAAGGCCTCAGTATCAATTATCTGCTGGAGAAATGGGTCTGTGGGTCTCAAATAGACCTTAGGGAGCCAGAGTTTGGGGAAATCTACAGCAATGAACATCCAAAAAAAAAAAAAAAAAAAAGTTGTGGTAGTTCAAATTCGAGGGTCATTCTGACTAAAGATTTGCTTGCAGAGACCAAAAGTTCACAGCCACTAAGCAATTTACCACCAGAGCTGAGCCCCCTGCTGCCTTCCCTTTAGAGCTTCTCAGCACCTAATCCTCCCCAATACAACTGGTTCCAAGGGTAGCATTTAGCTCTGGGCTTCCAGCAGGATAAATTCAGGCTCTGAGTTCTATGGCTGTTGCCTATTTCAGACCCTCCAAAGTATCTCAAATTCAAATAACAGGTTCTCCATCCAAATGATGCACTGACTTGTCTTAGGTCAGACAAGGATTCCTTTCCACTGCTGACCCATCTGCTGGAGAGAGAGCCCATCCAATCCCAAAACTATTGGGGAAATTTGTGAGAGCTATGGCTTTCCTGAAGGTGTGATTGCCAGTCTCTCTTCACATATGACTGGCTTGGATTTTTCTGCCTTCCCTCATCCTTTCTGAAACTGCACAGATGAAGCTGCACTGAGCTAGTCTTACACTTCTCTGGGTCACCCTAATTCTCTGCACATCTCAGCAGCCCTGTCGCTCAGTTCTTTTGTAAATTTCTCAAGATCTGCTTCTCTCTTAGGAACAGAGCCTATTTTCTTTCTCATTTTTGTCTTCTTCACTAATTCACACTGAAGCAGCTTCTAGCACCCATGTGACCTAGAACGACCCAAGACATATGACTGATGACAGTCCAATTTAGTTTTCATTTATCTGTGTGTTATCTCACACCTGATCTAAGAAACTATCCATTAATCTACATCACAAAGTTACTCCCCAATTTTTTTCTAATAGCTTTATAAGTTTATATTTACTTTTATTTGCATGTAGGATACATGTTGAGTTAATAAAGGCAGCTTTATTACCTGTGTGAATACACAGTTGTGCTATAAGCATTTGTTAGAAGAACTATTCTTTCTGTACTACATTTTTTTATCACCCTTGTTAGTAGCGATTTAAGTATAAATGTAAGAAATTATTTCTGGAATTCAGAATCTTTTCTGCAGATCCATATTTATACCATTATACTAGTGTCATAATGATCATTATTGTGCTTTGTGGTAAGGTTTAGAATTGTGAAACACAAGGCCCTGTTCTTTTAAAAAAATTTTTTTCTGTACGCCTTGCATTTTCATTAATTTTCAAATCAACTTAACAGCTTCTACACAACAATAAAAAAGACAGCTAGAATTTTGGCAGCTAGAATAGTGGAGTGTATTGATTAGTTTGAGGAGTAATGACATCTTTAATAAAACTGTTTTCTGAAAGATAAATGCGAAGTATCTTTCCATTTATTTGAGTCTTCTTTCATTGGTCCAGGGGCAACATCTTGACCTATGCTGTTTCAGTTACTTTCCTACAATTGTGATGAAAAACCATGACCAATGTAAAGAAGAAAAAAATGTTTTATTTGGGGCTTATGGTTCCAGAAGTTTAGAGTCCATGATGACAGAACAGAGGAGGCAATCAACACGTAACTGTCACAGCAGCTGACATCCCCCATCTCAAACCACAAACACAAAACAAGAGGGCCAACTCAAAATGGCATGAATCTTTTGAAACCTCAAAGCTTGCAGCCCAGTGACATATTTCACCCAGCAAAGCCACACTTTCTAATCCAACCCAATCAAACTCTTATGCCTGAGACTTATGAGGGGCATGTCATTTAAACCACCACACATGGGTACAACAATAAGGCATTATGAATCACTTTATTGCTATCTCCATTTAACTCAATAATAGTATTATGTTTTTTTCCCTAAGGCCCATGATGTATCTATGTAGAGAAAATTTCTTTTGCACGGAATGAATGCAACACCTGTCAACTAAAGATGATTGGCCTATAACCGAGCCAGGAAATAGAAGGTGGAACATCCAGTAAGCAGAAAAGGATTCAGGGATTGAGCCATGCATGGGAAGATTGGGCCCCAGACATAGAGGAAGATGGTCGCATGTAACTATAAGGACCAGGTAAACAACCACAGAGCAGAACTTAGAATAGAGTAAAGGAATGATTAAATCATAAACTAGCATACCTAACTATATGGCCTAGATATTTGTAAATATATTTGAGTCTCAGAGTCATTGATTTTTTTTTCAAAGAAGGGTGCTATCCACAATTGGGTTGAGCTGCCCTGTATCACTTCCTACTCCGGTGATTCTATCGTGTGTCAAGTTGACATTAAACAACCACAATATCCACAGGTTTGAAGTCTTCTCCTTTGTAATGAAAAAATTCAAAGTTATCAATTTCCGTTGAAGTTCTGCCCTAGGTAGACCTCAAAAGAGTTAGGGTGCTCTCAACTTCCATATCTCACATGACTTCCTAATTCAATGTTGTGGTTTATTCTGGAAGCATCGAATTAAAGGTTATGTTAATTTCTCCCTACTATAAATGTAGTGTTATATAAATCCTCTTAAATTACTAAGTAGTGTTTTGTGCCCTAACCATCTATGTTTGGACACTAGTTCAAATGTACTTGTAAAAACCATGTCCCCATGGTAGCCAGTTGGATTTTAGTCTCTGTTGGCTAGTAACATGTTAATCCTCTGTCTGACTTCCAAAAACAACTGAAAAAGTATCCAAATTGCCTAATGGTTTTGAAAATTGTGTTTAAAGTGGTTCACTATAAAACATGATTGGTGCTGTAAAAATGTTTGTTGGAATTATAATTTAATTGAGATGAACACAATTTACATTCTTCATAATCTTAAACAGTAGGTGGGAAGAATATCAGTGTATTTGGCTATAAAATCAACTTAACAAGTTTAACTACTCATCTCATGAGAAAAATAACATGGATATTTTTGTATTCTTACTTCACATTTCATAATGAACAACTGAAAGGAAGGACAAAAATCCATTATTGTTTAAAATAAAAAAGCATTAAACTAATCTATTCAAATATTGATTATAATTATGGAAGCTTAGATTCTTATAAATTAACCACATATAAGCACACACATGTGTGAGTTTCAAATATTAGCAAACATAAGAACTCTTTTTCTTAAAAATATAACATGCTTAAAACAGTTTAAGCTGTGTGTTTATTTTGTAAATTTACTAAGCTTAGGTTTGTACAGCCATTTTTTTATCCTATTGAGTCAAGCAGAATCATGTTCTGGTAAAAAGGAATCTAACTTGTTCACACCCTCCAGAGTTAGGTAAGGTTTCACAGAGTTATGGTAAGGGGTAAAGGCTTTTCTAATCACAGTCACATGCATACTTAAACACAGATTGATAACGCATGGGTCCATTTGGCATGGCTATGTCTAGCTCCTGGTGTGGGCAATCAACTGACAAGACACTTTAGGCGCATTTTCTTTCCTTGATGTGACTGTAGCTGGAAGGCTGCAGTGGGTAATGAGTGGAGACTGATATTTAAATAAAGAGCTACAAGCGGGAAAGAGTCGGTATGTGATTGGTACAGCAATAACACAGCAAGAAGGGAGCTATCCCGTGCAGGAGGGATGTGGCAGACCTCAATGGAGACAAGGTTTTTAGCTCTTTATGATTTCAAAACTTAATAAGAGGGCACCATGTGGAGGCAAAAGAGGCATGATCTGTGTACCTTATTGATATTTCCTACCCCAATATCCTGAACTTTGCCTGAATCCACACTCAACTCTCTGCTATTCCTTTGGAAAACACCTAAGCTGTCTCTAAAGAATTTATGCTTATTATTCTCATAAGGAGACAGGGTAGGCCAGTTAAGTCTTAAGTATAGTGCTTGAGCCCCATTCCTCAGGGTTTCAGAGCTAACAATGAACATCCTTGAAAGTGGCTGAGAAGCACTTGCCCATCTTTTACTTATTCTACAAAACAACGGTCTCTTGGAGGAACACTGTGCTGCTTAGCTTCTGCCATCTTTAGGTTTTGCCACCCTGACACAATCTAGATTCTTCTGGAATAAGGAAACCTCAGTTGAGGACTTCCATCTATAAAATTGGACTGTGGACAAGTTTGTGGGGCATTTTATTGATATTGGGTGCAGAATAGCCCAGCTCACCCTAGCTTCCCTCAGTGACAAACTACAACCTATAAACTCTTTCTTCCTAAGCTTCTTTTAGTCGTGGTGTTTATGGCAGCAACAGAAAGCAAAGCAGGACACATGCATTGGAATTACTGTGTCAGGTTAAAACTTTATAGTAACAAGCCATTGGGATTTGCCTGTCCAGACATATGCACATAAACACGGCAACAATTTAGAAAAAATATTAACATTCTTGACATGGAAAGAATATTAAAAATGTAATTTGCTTTCTCAGTTTTATTGCCCTGGTTTATTTTCTGTATTTTAGTAAGCCTGAATGATTTGTACCTCTTGGTAGTTATAGCATTCAGTGCTGTCTACACAGTTTATGGGAGAAGTTGTCTATGAATTTACTCCAAGGTCAACTGTAAAGAATGACATTAGAAATAGCCTTCAGAAGTAAGGCCCTACCAGACAGTGGCTATAGAACAGGTAAATGACATATAGGACTTTTTTACACAGTGGCTATAGAACGTTTAAATGACTTATAAGACTTATAGAGCTTAGGGACTGTATCAATAACAGTTTGCAAAGAAATGTAGATTTAAGCATCTATACAAACCTGCATAGGCAACAGGCTAATAAGGAAAGTTTAATGATGACCCATAGATTTAGAAATTGAGGGTTACAATCTTGCCTATACTTTCAGGAGAAGGCATGGGTAAATTTCATTGGAATTTTTCATTAAGAAGTATTAGGTTTCTCAGTGGATAGCTGATACTTCCTGGAATTACCTTTAAAAATTCCTGTTCATAACCAAATGTGCACATGTACACACATACACACACACGAGAGAGAGAGAGAGAGAGAGAGAGAGAGAGAGAGAGAGAGAGAGAGAGTTCAGTATTGATTCCTTGCAGTCAAGTCTTATAAAGAAGTAAACTGTCAACTGTCCACTGGTGCTTTTATTATAGACTAAAACACACAGCAAGATTTTGGTTATTTGCCTCTGCTAAGATACCTTTTAATTTTTCATCAACTGTTTATTGAGTGTTCCGGTATTTGAAAGCAATTATAATTTTGTGAATGCCTGGATGATTTATCTGCATATTTCTCAATCTTTTGTAGACTCTTGTAATAGTAATGTATCAATGTCTCCATCTCTTTTTACAAAAGGGGTGAACCTTCACAGCAGGATTGCAAAATAATTCTCAGTGTGCCTTCCGGACTATCACCGTGTGGGACAAGAGAGAGAAAGGTGACTGTGCAAAATTAACAAGACAGACTACCAAAGAGTATAGCTTACCCCGATCATGGTTTCTGACCATAAATGATAAAGGAAATTAAAAGTGGAGCACTATTTTGATCCAACACTTAGTTTGAATTTTTCCAGGTGGTAATATGCTTCCCTCTACAAGAGTAAAATGTTTCTTATGAGAGGTTTGATACTGGCAATCAGAGTTAGTTCCTGTACAAGAAACACATACAGGCACACATGCATGCATGTAGTGTACACACAGACACACACACACACACACACACACACACACACACACACACACACACACACACACATACACACACTGATGCCCAGGCTCTAGTACTCAAAGAGACTGAGCAGGAAAGGGCAGAGATCTCAAGAGTAGAAATATAAAGCCATGATTCCTTCAACGGATCTCTTTAGGCCAATCATATAATAACTCTCCCCTTAGCTTATTTTTTCTGCAGAGTATTATAATTTCTATCTACTTCATGCTCTTTCTCCTTATCATTTTCAAGAAACTGCAAAGAGGATCCCCAGAGGTTCACAGACCAAAACAAATCTCTCAAAGGACCCAGTCACAGCTTGTCAGTGTTATCTCTGCTGAATGCTTTCAGGATGTTTGAAAAGCTACTATTAGCTTTCCTGATATCAGCAGGTGTTCTTTCCACGTGTTAGTAAATGAATTTGTTACTTGTCTATTTGGAAACTATACTAAAAATTTGTGCCGGCTCCCTTGTTTAAGGTGGTTGGATCAGTTAAGGGTCACATATATATCTCTATCAAAGCCACATGGAGAGATCACACAGCTCAGCTAAGGAGCTGCTGGCTGTTTTCTGGAAGTATTGTAGTTTTTGCAGTGTCCTTAGTTGTCCTATAAAACAAGATGAGCATTTCCTATCTAAAATTTGCTTGTGTCCTTTAAAATGCACACAGTAGCTCACCAAAAGCCATTTCTAATACTTGGACTTTACAGTCTGACCTATACTCAGGCCCCAGTTTCATGAAGTGTCTGAAAAGCCAGGGGGTTATTCAGTTCTACCTTCAACACGTAACTGGAGGCTGATTCCTCTGAAGAAATAATGTAGGTAGAATCAGTAAACAGGCTTTTAGGTGTAATCTAGGAGAAAAACACCTCATGTCCACCACTACTGCCACTGCAGTTCCCTTGTCCAAGACTCTGTAGAAGTTCACTGCTATGTCTTTGAACTAAGGAGCAATGAACTAGCTTATTCATAATAGGCACTCAGGAAATATTTATACAACAATGAATGGAGGAAGTAAGTATTGTATGCCCTAATGCAGGCTTGATATGAAGAATGCATCCCACAGATGGTAACACATTTGAGATGTATAACATGCTGTGCCCATGTCAATGCATAGCCAGATATGGTAGTGCATACCTTTAATCCCAGTACTTGGGAGGCAGAGGCAAGTGAAGCTGAGTTCAAGGCCAGCCTGGTCTTCAAGGGGGAGTTCCAGAAAAACCGAAGCTACACGGAGAAACCCTGTCTTGAAAAACAAAACAAACAAACAAAAAAAAACCAAAAACAAAATAAAAACAAAAACAAAAAAGTCAATGCATGTTTGACATGAAGAATATGCTCCACAAATACTGAACACCAGTCCAGCTTTGGGTTCAGTGATCTTCATTGTGTAGTATGATCTTCACTCATGTAGCTGTGGAGTACACATCACCCCTATTATCATTTACATCCTCCCTAGCATCTGACCTACTCAGGTGAATGACAGCACTATAGCACTTATATTTTCCCAAGTCTACTTTAGTAAGATTTCTTATTAACCTACCTTCTAGCCCACCACCCACCATAGATAGTGGAAAGGAAAGGTTAATATGGCAGAGGAGAATATGGATATGGTTACAAATAGTTCTTTGGGGTGATTCCAATCTTTGTTGTCAGGGTATCAGCAGTTCACATCACCCAAATCAATAGTAGTAGCTCAAACCACTCACAAACATCATTCACAAACCAGTAATGGCCGTGCAATCCAGAAGAAACTTTTAGGCTCTGCCAATCCCCCAAGGCTGAGGAAAGAGCAAGAAGCCACTGGAATATCAGGTGAAGTGTGTTTCTCTCTACAAAGCCACAACAAGTGATGATCAGTCAAGAAGGCAAGGGAAACCAATGCCAGAGCATCAGCAGCAAAGACGAGCACCAGCAAAGCCCAATGAAGACCAGCAAAGCGTGTCAAGGTGAACCAATGTCCACTTTCTGTTGGGTTATACTTATTTACTTTGCAAACATCTCGTGTTCATCCAAGCATCCGCACTAGCAAAATATCACATGCCCCCTTTTCAGGCAGCTTCCAAAAAAAGCATCATATGTCTGTTCTTAGCAAAGCATCCTCCAATGGGTCGGGTTCAGCACAAATATCCTCTCATAGAACACTTTCAGAAAAATATCACATGACAAATATGAGTCTCCAAAGAAACCAGAAATTTCCACTTCACAGCATGGGTCAACAGAATTTACTGTCTCAAAAATGAGGTGTGAAAAAAAACACAGTAAATTAAACAACTAGTTATCTTTACCTCTGCTGGGACAAATTATCTGACAAAAATAAGGCAAGTGAAAGGAAAGTTCCAAGGTATAGAATCCATCATGGCTGACCATACAGTGACTGGAATAGGAGGGCCTGGCCATATTGCATCCAGTGTTAGGAAGCAGACAGTGAACAGGAGATGGGGCTGGATTATAGAACATCAAGGGTCACTCTATGCCCTCCGTCCTTCAGTGAGTCTTCACTTCTTAAAGGTTCTACAGTTTTCTCAAGTAGCATTACCAACTTGGAACCAAGTGTTCAATACATGAGCACAGGAGTTGGGGAAATGGCTCAGTGGATAAGAGTACTCACTGGAAAAGGACCAGAGTTTGAGTGGCCAGCACCAGGTAAAAAGTCACATATTGTTGAGCATTTCTACTCCCAGCACTGTTATGAAGAAATCCATAAAGATCACTGGGGTAACTGGCCACCAGCCTCACTTTAAGTTCAGGGTGAGATCTTTTCTCAAAGGAATAAAGCAGTAAATGACAGTCAGGGAACCTGACTTCTGGCCTCTACACCCCTGTGTACCTCTACATACATACACACCATACACATGCACTACATGTGAGTGTGTGTTCATGCATGTGCATGCACATGCGCGCACACACACACACACACACCCCAAACAGAAAAATAATCACGTGAGTATAGGCATAGATTTTTAGTAACTTACTTTTAATAAGGGTTTACCTCTCCTGTAGCCCACCACCCAACAGAGGTAGCAGAAGAGAAAAGTTATTAGTGCATGGGAGAAGTAGATTTTTCAGTAATAGTTCTTTGGGGGAAAGCTTACTCTGCTTAGATATCAGTTAAGTCCTGTAGCAAACACCAAGTACAATTCAGCAGCTGCCGACCAGTCCTCTAGGCGGGCAGATCCCAAGTATGAACTGGCAGCTACAGTCCAGTTCTTTCAGCGAGCAAAATCCAGGCAGCTGTAGTCCAATCCTGAAGAAAGTGCCAGGCTTGCAACTGGCCTGAGGCAAGGCTGGAGAAGTGGCAACTGCCACAGGAACCTCCTGGGTGAGTTTCTCTCAGTGTTAGAGTTATCACAAGTTGATCTCAATAATGCTATGTAAGGTGAACCAATACCTGCATGGCTGTAGTGAAGAATAGCAAGGCAGAGCAAACCAAACCGGGGCTCAGTGCTCCTTCCCCACTGTCTGTGGGGTCTTCATCAAGCATCCTTTCACGTGTCTGCTATATGCAAACATCCTTTCACCTGTGTCTGCTTCAAGAAAACAGTCTTTCATGTGTTTGCTTTAGCAAGACATCCTTTCACCTGTGTGCCCCAGCAAAACATCCTTTGGCATAACTAACATTCCAAAGAACTAGAAGCTTCCATTTCACATGAGTATTTCTGATACTCATTAGAAATACATTGCACATTCAAACCAGAACACTAGAACACACTAAGGAGACATCTAACAAGAAAGAGGTGTTTGAGCTTTCTCGTTCTCTTGCTATCTGTGCTAGATCAGTCATAATTGAACCAGCAAACCTCCTCTTACTATTAGTCTCTTGAACATGAACATGATTGTAGTTTGTCAACTTTCTTGTTGAGAAACTTTGATGAGAAATCAAATATGATTATTAATCAAGAGGTCATTGTAAGCTCACCTTGGGCACAGAAAGGAACTTTCCACAAATGAGAACCATACTATGTTTTCTATGTCTGAGTCATTTATATACACATAATAGCACTGTACTTTCTTAAAGAAATGCAATCACAATTTGTATGTCATGGGAAAACAGCCTTGTTTATCAGTACATTTCCCACTCTCACACATATTTCTTTGTAAGGAGTAAATTGCAATAATTTATGTGTTTGCATCAGATGCCCTGGAACTGAATTTACAGACAGCTGTGAGCAATCATGTGGGTGCTAGGATTCAAACATAGATTCTCTATAAGAGCAGTTCTTATTGCTCCAGACCCTAAACAGAAATTTTTCAAAATTGACTTTCCTTGAACTTGCTCTTCAACAATATTTTAATGTATCAAGTGCATTCTGATGACTATAATCTCACCCAACTGCTCTCATCTCCAACCATTATTACTCCTCCACTCACACACTTCATGTATGCAAGTCTTCTCCTCGAATTCCTCTCCTTTTGCTTTGTTTTGATGTCCACTGAATTACACCAGGATCATCTGAAATATGGGTTTGGAACTGTCAACTGGAGCCTTCAAGATCCTCAATGGGTGACCAACTGAAGGCAATAACTGCCTCGCCACATGAGTCCACCAGCATGCAATAGTTCAGCGTAGAATGGAAGGATTCTGTTGGCCCCATTCCATTGATTAGTGATTGTTGGCAGGCCTAATATTACTCATACCCATTGGAAGAGTCTGTACATTCTTTTATGATGATCCATGAGATTAATATAAAGAATTTTTAAGTCATCACATGAGGGCAAGTATAAGTTAAATACAGAACTATGAAGTATATCTTAGGGAAACTATCCAAAGAAGACAAATTTGAAAGAATAGTTTACCTACCGCTGAAGAAACTGGTGGTGGATTTTTTTGGTTGCATAGTCCATTCTCTGGCAGCAGAAGTAAAATGGTAGAACACAAGGGAGACTTCTGAAGACAGACACAGGGGTACGCACAGCTGGAAATAGGCTACCTAAATGCAGTTTTTTAAATCCCTTTAATTTATCAACATCTATGGAGTGCTCATTGTATATCAGACATCTTAAACTGTAGACTCTGTCCTCATAAAGGATACAATATTGATAGAATAAGAAAAGTTTGTTAATCAGATGAGGAAGTAATTGTTGTTGTGGCACCTGTGAGAGCAGTACAGATACACAGGATGAATAAGCAACTTAAAGCAGTCTTTGGGGTCAGAAAAATGCGCAACAGAAAGCAAGATTTCGGTCACATCCTGAGGAATGGTGGAAGCCATGTAGCCCACTGAAATGTTATTTTGCTACTTTATTTCTTCATCGGCAGATTTTCTCTGACCACATGCTTTATTCTCTTTTAATTAAAACTTTACTTGCTTTGAAATGGTCTCTCTCTCTCTCTCTCTCTCTCTCTCTCTCTCTCTCTCTCTCTCTCTCTCTCTGTATTAAACTGACATACATTTAAAAATCTAATAAACATTAGTTCTGGGTAGCTTGTAGCAACACGTAAGTGGGTTAATATGTCAGGATGGTGTTATTCTGTCTACCACAATGTATCCTTTTTAACCTCTTAAACACACTCTGAAGCAGATCCTACTAGGGTAGCAAAGGCCAATAAACTAGTCAAGGTAACCAATCTCCAAACCAACATCTGGCACATTTAAGGCCAGACAGAATGCTTCTGATTAGCTGAAGCTGCTTGGCTCTCTCAAAATGTATCTGTAAGAATAAGAGTTCCTTGTGAATAGAGTTATGTCTCTGAGGGAACTATAGCTTTAAAAAAATGTCAATACGCAGAGAGGAAAGAAAGGAGATACTAAGAAAAAGAACAAGAAGGAGAACCAAGAGGGGCAAAAAGGAAGAACAAGAATATGGTAGCTTAGCCCTGCAGGTGATCCCTCCTGAGGTCAGACCAGCCTGGCCTTCTGTTGCCCCCAAAGCCCTGATTAATCCGTCTCAGAAATATCTGAGTATCCAGATCCAGTTGTCAGAGCCACTTGTGGAACACACTAACATTTTCAAACTTAATTTAGTATCCTACACATGGTAAGAACATAACAAATATTCATTAAACAGTAAAAGTTTTTAATAGTACACAGATAACATGGGGCTTGGCTGTTTGCAGCATTGGAAACATCCAACTGACACTATCTGGAAAGCTTCAGAAATCTAGGCAGGAACTGGTTTGGAAATAGCAAGCACATCCCGGCTGCATGCTGTAACTTAATTTTCCCGGATGGGATATGTTTGAACTCAGGTTTATTTAATAAGTGCCCTATCATAATATGTCTTCTGAAAGCCATCTTCCTGTTCCTGTGTTTTTCTCTCTCTTCCTGAACTGATGAGTTAGTAAACTACATTTGCCCTTCTTCCTGTCCGGTGATTCAGCTACTGTGGAACATCATTCAGAAGTAGAAGATGGGGGGCTGTCATCTCCTCACAGGCCTGTGAATGCATTCTCACTGTTTTATGTGTCCAAATATTATTATTTTTAAAAAGCCAAACAGTCTATGCAATCATCAGAGGGAGACAGTACTAGGGTTAGTGATCTCAAACCCTCAAGGGGGCTGAGAAGTTCCAGCAGAAAAGGTGCTAACAGCTTCAGCGGGATATTAGATCCAGGAAGCTTCTGATGAGATCAACAGCATAGAGACCTCTTTAGTATCTACCACTCAAGGCTGCAGGGGAACAGACTTGCAGATGGACTCTTCTAACCAAAAGTTCCCCATTCTCCCCTCCCTACAGTGCATAGTCTCCACTCCTGCTGAGAGATTGCTGACCTCTTTTATTCCGAGTAAAGGACAGTCTATGTGGTTAGTCTTCTCTTATTTCCACATCACCCTGATGAATCTTGATCTAACAGGGCCAATGAAAATGATTGTAACAGAAGAAAAAAAACACCCCTTCTTTGTTTTCTATTTTGAAACAAGGGAGAAGTGTCATTTTTGTACTACATTTTGTACTAACATTCTGGCCAAAGAATTCTCCGTTAGAATACAAAACAATATGAGATGAAAGAAAAATATTCCCTTTTTAGTTGCACCTTTTGCCATTTCTTTATTTTAATTGAACTACAGAAAAATGTATAAAATTACTTCTAAAGCCCATTGTCTGTGATGCCTGCTCTATATTTTTCAAAACCTACTTTAATAAGTATACTTAAAAGTTTTAACTTCCCTTTTAGCCAAGTGCCCACCAGAGGTAGCATAAAGGAAAGATAAATAGGGCAAAGGAAGATGTGGGGTCTTTGGGGTGACTTCAAATTTTGTTGAGGATATTAGCAGTTCAGTTCACATGAATCTGCAGTGATAGCTTAATCCATTCGGAAACACCATTCACAAACACCATTCACAAACCCCATTCACAAATCAAACATCAGTTTGATTCAGAAAACATCTTGAGGCTCTGCCAACTGCCTGAGTCCAAGGAAGCGGCAAGAAGCCACCAGAACAGCAGAAATTCTTTGGTGCACTTCTCTCTACGATGTCATGACAAACAATGACCACCAAACAGTGGCAAGGTTAACCAATACTACACAGCATGACCCACTGTCTGTTGGGTTACATCTATACCCTTTCCAAACATCACATGTTCTTGCAAGCCTCTGCTCTAGCAAAACATCACAGACTGCTCCCCGAAACACACTGTGTTTGTTCTCAGAAAACATCATATGACACAACTGAGTCTCCAAAGAAACCAGAATTTTCTATTTCACTATTCAGCCAGTTATCCATGCACAGCCCTTTCCCATCCATTAAATGTCTCAGCATGCACATGATGCGATGGAGAGGCTGGGTACCATGAGTCACCAGTTTACTATGCATCTGGTGAAGCCACTCAGGTGACATCCAGTGAAGTCACTTTCTCCATGCAATTATTGCATATGATTTGGATGTTGCTTTGAGGGCTCAGGAGTCAGACAGATGCCTGACCAGGCACCTAAAGAGGGAAAAGATTTTAAGTTAGTCAATGTACTTCTCACTTTTCTCTAAGATTCAATGGCCTTCCTCCCACTGACATGGAGAGAACTGTAGAGGAGTGGGATTTTTCAGATCTCCCACTGAAGAGCTCCTGTATTGGGAACCAACCATCTGCCTTGTCATTGTCTGACTTACCTAATCTCCTGTGGCAGCCCAAATAAGACAGTTCCAAAGAGGAAAAGGGGAGAGTCTTTTCCCTAAACATAAAAACAAAAACAAACAAACCAAACCCCTCCATTCTAAGCAGTCTGTGAGAGCATCCCACCTAAAGCCTAAAGGACATGTCTCTTTATGAGTCTCTCTCTCTCTCTCTCTCTCTCTCTCTCTCTCTCTCTCTCTCTCTCTCTCTCTCTCTCTCACTTAAAGAAAATCTGGCTGAGTGCTGAGACCTCAAGAACATCAACATTGACATTCCCATTCTGTCCCTCACCATTTAGTCTTGCTGAGATTGTGAAACCTTAGAAAGGAAGAGTTAAAGGGAGGTCATTAGGATTATTGAACCCCACCCTTATAAATGGATTCATGGCTCTTTCAGGGTCTTTACTGATTTCAAGGAAGTAAATTCACTTTCACAAGATTGGACTTTTCTAAAGAGCAAATCTGGCTTCTCTAGGGCCTCTTCTTCATGTCTTGTCTAGTAGTATCTTCCATACATGAAGAGTTGTAAGCCAAATAAACTTCTTCTCTATAACAAGTACACAGCATCCAGTATTTTTGTTATAGCAATAAAAAAATCAGTACATTTTAATATAAAATGAGGTTAGCAATAATGATGTATTTGATTGGTTGTATAAAAGTAATAATAACCTATTTAAGAAAGTATAATTTTATATTATTAATCAGATGAATGATTTGTGCAAAGTAAGCAGAGGCAAAAACTGGAAAAGAATCCTTTTGTTTCATCTGGGATACCTTAAAGGGTACTGAATATAGTAGCTCTTACTTTATATATAAAGATATAAGTAATCTGGTGAAAATTGCTTTATATTCTGTGGAAGCTTTTTATAATGACTAATTTTTTTATCATATGATATAGCCCTATTATAAGCAGCTACAATGGCCCACAGTTCTGTACTCATTGAGATTAGTATGATGGTCAACATCTTTCTGTCATGTATAGGAGCAGATTAAAAAAAGAAAGCTTTATTTGTCTGTCAACTTTTGGCCAAAAGCCAGAGACTAAGCATGATATTTTGTGTTGCCTGGAATCATGGGAACCTTGCTAAATACTTTCTCCATGGGTTTTGAGCCCCACCTTCAGATTCACCTTGGTATCGTGGTGCTAATGTTTGAGTTATTTAGATCATTATGTTTCAATCCTCGGATGGATACTTTCATGGTCCCACAGGTTTTCTGTTGATCCTTGGTGGTCTTTTCTGCTTCCTTCTCAGAACATCTACTTCAAAAACACAAACTTGGCTTCTGTTTCACATTCCTCCATATAATTTCCCTCCATTTATCTATACTCAAAAATTCTTCCATACTTTTTGTCAACTTCATTTGATGCGAGTATTTTAACTCTCTCTTTCATACCAGTGATTTGAGTGAATCAAGTACAGTTGACTTGTGGTGATTTCCACATCAAGGGTCAATAGAAAACCCACCGTGAAGTGAAAGGTGTCATCTGTAGATTGAAACCGGAAGAAAATCAATTTCTAAATCTATCAAAAATGAACAATAACAAAATGGTATTATATATAACATAATAAGCATAAAATAACAAAGTTATATATTATCAAATTATATCTCATAAGTCACCGCCAATTCCCAGGACAGTTTCTGATATTAAATTTTTATAAGACTTGTTGGTTTATTTTAAATAATGAATATGCCTTCTTTCAATCAGTTAAGTGTTAGGAGGAAATACCATGCTTTAACCTCACTCTATCATTTTTGCCCAGGCATTAGCACCAGAAAATAAAATTACCCTGTACTCATTGTGTTTTTGTTTCCTGTTGACTACACACTCAACACCTATTTATAAGAACATCTATTTGGTCCCATCAGTTTCACTCATACTTTTTTAGACCAAGGAAGAAAAAGATTTCCATATTGTAAAATGGATAAGCTCTCCCTCCAAACCATCCAAACCATAGAACTCAGCACTTTTGGTTTTATGCTTTGGTAACTCATAAACTCTCAAGCTTCCTACTCACTTCACATCACAAGCTTTGACTGGCGCTTCCTCTAAAACTCTTCAAAGGCTTTGACAGATGAAAAAAAAAATCTCCATACCTGATACAAATGCTGTTTGTACGGAAGGAGCTATAGAACCAAAGCCCCAAATAACTAAACGATGCGAGCCCCAAGGACGCGGCTGCTCACTTCTGGTGTGATGTAGAAAAGAAGAAAGCCAATGAGATACAATGCTTTTAACTAAGTATCATTGCAGTCTTGTTTTATCCTGAGGATGCTCAGCTCTCAGAAGCTTCCAATCATTCTCTGCAAACATTTAGGAGTAGTAACCAGAAGTGACATGATCTCATTATCCCCCAAAGCATTGTCTGCTCTGAGTATTGGTTGGAGAAAGCGACATGGCCATTAGCTTTGTGTCTGGCTTGTGTAAAGAGGATTGTCAATAATGAGCAAGACTGGCAGGCTCTTCAGTTCCCAGGGAGCAGGCCTGGAGCTGTTGTCAAGCAACATAACGCTTTCCAAATTGAGTTATGCTGAGCATGTAGCAGAGTGCATGCCTGGTCTGCAAAACTAGAATATTTGTGAAGTAGGAGACACATAGCACCTGGACTTTAACCACACCCCCAAAAATAACCTCTAACAACAAACAAAAATGGATTTTGTATACCAATTCCTCACTATTGTTATGTCTGAAGGTAAGTGTTATCTTTGCTAATACCCAATGGTACACTGCAGTAAGCCCCAAACTCCTCTTTAAGAAACAGTTCTCTAGATGGAGGCTTATCTCTGAATCCCCTCTTGCTATTGTATTTTAAATCTTATGGCCCTGGTACATGTGTGTGTCTGCATGAGATGCAAGTGAGCCGCTCTTTACATACTTCACCCTAGGAATGAATACATGTTGATGGGTCTTGGAAAATGTGACATGTTTTGTCATTTTTTAAGTAAGCCAAATGTAATGTGTTCCTTAGTAATACACACAACCAGAAGAGAGCTGAGGTTCTCAGGATAGAAGTGATTTAGGATTTCCAGGTCCCACATCAACATTTTATTTTGAGATTCAAAGAATTGATTTCAGAGTTCTACATTTTGTTCTCTGACTTGATCTTAAGATTACTTTCGTGAGAATGGCTACCAATTCCTACCCTGTCCCATGGGCACCCAATTGGTTTATGTGTCTGCAGTAGGATATTTCTTTTCTTTTTAGGATTTATTTGTGTGTGTGTGTGTGTGTGTGTGTGTGTGTGTGTGTGTGTAGGGCAAAGAGGTATGTGTACATGTGTTCAAGTACCTGTGGAAAACAGGAGACTACATCACATATCCTGAAGCTAGATAGGTGGTGCTAGGAACCAAATATGGGTCCTGTGGAAGAGTAATGCATGCAGCTAATCATTGAGCCATCTCTCCAGCCTTTCGTAGGACATTTCTTAATCCCGCCATGTAGCCTAATGCCTGAATGTCTGATCTATGACTAAGTATCTCTTATATGAATTATATCTGTACTAATGGAATCTCTGTTCCATTTATTTCTACTAACCAGTCTTTAGAAGACTCTTAACTAATGAAAACACTATTTTCAGATGCATTAGAAGATAAAACTCAACCACTCATATCAAGTGTCTTAGTTTGGGTTCTATTGCAATGAGAAGACACCATGACCAAGATAACACATATAAAGGCAAATATTTAACTGGAGATAGCTTATAATTTCAGAGTTTCAGTGTATTATTATCATGGTAGGAAGCCTGTCAGCATCCAGGCATACATGGTGCTGGTGAAGGATCTGAGAGCTCTATGTCTTGATCCAAAGGCAGCAGCCAGGAGGAGGGTATCGTTGACAAGCAGACAGGAGGAGGGCTCTTCTTTACTGGATGGAGCCTGAGCATAGGGCCTCAAAGCCCACCCGCACAGTACACACTGCCTCCAACAAGGCCACACCTTCTAATAGTGCCACTTCTCATGGGCCAAGCATATTCAAACCAACCAAAGTCCACTCTCTGGCCCCCCATATGCTTGCTCAAACATATGAGCATACAGGAGCCATAATAGCATAATATAATATAGAGCATAGCATAATGAAAAATACCTTTAATTCAACTTCAAAGTCCTCATTGTCTATCATAGTCTCAACAATGTTTAAAAGTCCAAGTGGTGGACTTAAATCAAGTTGTCACAAGTCCTATAGGTCCTACTGTCACTTAGAGGTGGTTGCTGAAGTGTCTGTGCAGTGCTCGTGGTATGTGGGGATGAATGGAAGGAGTCAAGGAGACTTTATCTAGCTGTCCTGTAAGGAAGCAGTTGCTAAGAGTAGGTATTATAAGACATCAAAGTACAGGAAGAAGAGAGAACTGGGCATTGTATAGGGATTAATTAAGTCTACTTTTGTCATGAAGAAGTTAAGTTCATGCTGAAAGTGCCGGCAAGGCAGCCTAAAACGAAGAATTCACTAAGCCAGGTTCTCAAGTATAAATACCTTAAGTGGATAATCATTAATTTCCCACAATACCTAACACACAATATATAGCCATCTATCATTCTTTACAAACAGCATACTTTCTTCTCCTGAAAATGAATCTTCATTTTTCCAAAGAGAAACCAACCTTTCCCTAGCCTTATGCCTATACTTTATAAGAGGAACATATGGTTCAATCTTAATTTAAATGTATTTAAGTATAACCAGACTAACACAACAGCTGGCCACAATCAGTGCTTAGCTCTTGAAGAGATGTTCCCAGCTGGATTTATACTAGCTACCTGATGCTTCTGTGAGGTATGGACCTAGATCAACGCAGTCAGTTCTGTAACAGGATTATTTCCTTTATAACAATGGAAGCTGGAATTAGAGAAATAGTTTGAATGGAGAGTTGAGAATAGGAGCAAAATCAGTAAATATACAGTCTGACTTAATTATAAAACATGGGGCCTCAAGCAACAGCAATTGGAACACAAATGTGATGTATGTACGTATGTATGTATATATGTCATAAACA